>NC_051159.1:12421703-12556582 GCF_013339745.2 Dermacentor silvarum
CAGACGGCGCTCCAAGCGCCTCAGGAGCGGCGAGAATCCCGCGATCAGCTCCCAAAAAGAAAAAGCCCGCATCACAGGGCCCGACAAGGGCCTGTAAGTTAAGTTAGTCTCTTTCAAACACACAAGCACAAAAAAACACTTTCAACATGAATACACAATAATACAATGGAACGTCAGAGGACTCCTACACAACCTCGATGACGTCAAAGAAATCCTACACAAGTTTAATCCTAAGGTGCTGTGTGTTCAAGAAACACACCTCAAACATACACAAACAAATTTCCTCCGGCAATACGCCATTTTCCGGAGAGACCGAGAGGACGCGGTGGCGTCGTCCGGTGGCGTAGCTATAATAGTCGACAGAGGGGTGGCTTGTCGGCAACTACTCCTCCGAACCCCCCTTGAGGCAGTTGCTATCCAAGCAGTGCTGGTTGATAAATTGGTGACCATTACGTCTGTATACATCCCCCCGAGTCATCAGCTCTCTAGGGCAACATTTCAGAGCTTCATAGATGAGCTTCCCCATCCTTACGTAGTCGTCGGAGATCTAAACGCGCATAGTACACTGTGGGGCGACTCTCGTTGTGATGAGAGAGGGCGGTTAATAGAAAACTTCCTATTCTCCTCAAGTGCCTGCTTGCTGAACAAGAAGGAACCAACATACTACAGCGCTACACACAAAACATTTTCCGCCATAGATCTTAGCATAGTGTCTGGCACACTTCTATCGTATCTGGACTGGGAAGTCATTAATAACCCCTATGGAAGTGACCACTTTCCTATCGCTTTAAACCTTACAAAGCAGGCTGAATGCCGTGCATACGTTCCTCGATGGAAAGTCGATTCAGCTGACTGGGCGCGGTTTCGCGAAATAACACATTTGCCCTGGACGATGTCCGTGCACTTGGTATTGACGATGCAGTAGCATACTTTACAGCATTTGTAATTGATGCTGCATCAGTATGCATTCCCCAAACAAACGGATCACCTTCGAAACGACGTATACCATGGTGGAATGAGGAGTGTAAGGAAGCGCGGAAGAAGCAGAACAAGGCTTGGAATCTCCTACGTAACTCCCCCACTGCAGAGAACCTAATTAATTTCAAGGCGATTAAGTCGCAAGGAAGAAGAACACGCCGCCGTGCAAAACGGGAAAGTTGGCATAAATATATCAGTAGCATCAATTCGTATACAGACGAAAGAAAAGCATGGAATAGAGTAACAAATTAAAAGGTCGGCAATCTCATCCTCTACCGCTAGTAAATATCCAGGGAGGTACCCTCACAGATCAAGCTGATTTTCTAGGTGCACACTTCGAACATGTTTCCAGTTCATCCCACTATTCTGAAACATTTTTAAGATATCAACGACAAGCAGAGCGACTGCCCTTAGATCGGAAAAGCACGCGAAACGAACCATACAATCACCCATTTAGCATGGCTGAATTTCAGGCTTCACTGAAAGGTTGCAACAAGTCTGCGCCAGGAACCGATGGAATAGTATATGATATGATTAAACACTTAAACCCTGAAACTCACAAAACACTCCTGTCGCTTTTCAATGCCATGTGGTCTACAGGTCACATTCCGTCCGCTTGGAAACAAGCCATCGTAATCCCAATTCTCAAAGAGAACAAGGACCCCTCTTTAGCCGTCAGCTACAGACCCATAGCGTTGACAAGCTGTTTGTGCAAACTCTTTGAGAAAATGGTAAACCGGCGCTTGATTCATTATCTTGAAGATAACAAAATACTAGATCCTCTGCAATGTGGATTCAGGGAAGGTAGATCTACTATAGACCACCTTGTCCGTATGGAGGCGAACATCCGGGATGCCTTCATGCACAAGCAATTCTTCCTATCAGTATTTCTTGACATGGAGAAGGCCTATGATACTACGTGGCGCTTTGGAATTCTCCGAGATTTGTCTAGAATGGGTATCCGCGGTAACATGCTGAGCGTTATCGAAAATTATCTATATAATAGAACATTCCGTGTGAGAGTTGGCAACGTCCTATCCCGGCCATTCACTCAGGAGACAGGTGTACCTCAAGGTGGGGTGCTGAGCTGCACTCTCTTCATCGTCAAAATGAATTCTTTGCATACCGTTATACCGCGCACAATGTTTTATTCTGTATATGTGGACGATGTACAGATTGGATTCAAATCATGTAATCTTGCAATCTGCGAGCGACAGGTACAGCTTTGCCTAAACAAACTGTGTAAGTGGGCGGATGAGAATGGATTTAGTCTAAATCCACAGAAAAGTACCTGTATCCTTTTCTCAAACAAGAGAGAAATATTACCGGATCCCGATATTTCTCTGAATGGAGAACGTCTATCTGTAAACTCTCAGCATAAATTTTAGGTATAATCTTAGATTCCAAGCTCACTTTTATCCCTCACCTGAAACATCTTAAAGAGAAATGTCTCAAAACAATGAACCTACTGAAACTTCTGTCCCGCACATCCTGGGGAAGTGACAGGCGCTGCCTTTTGAGCCTGTATAAAAGTCTGATACGATCGCGCCTTGACTACGGCGCAATAGTCTATCACTCTGCTGCGCCTAGTGCTTTAAAGATTCTCGATCCGGTTCACCATCTGGGTATCCGCCTGGCTACAGGTGCCTTCAGGACAAGTCCAGTAGAAAGCCTGTATGTTGAGTCCAATGAATGGTCCCTACATCTCCAAAGGACATATTTAGCTTTCTCGTACTTCCTCAAGGTAGAATCAAATGTTGAACACCCATGTCACTCACTTACTTGTGACGTATCCACTGCCAGGCTTTATCGTAACCGCCCAGCTTTGAGGACCCCTCTATTCCTGCGTTTAGAAACAATGGCAGAGGAAACGGGTGTCCCACTTAGAGAAAGTCTACTAATGGCCCCTACTCGCTTTCCACCACCCTGGGAATGGCAGACCATCGAGTGTGATATCTCTTTTATACAAGTATCAAAACATGCACCTCAAGCACATATAAGTTCTCACTTCCTTGAACTTCAAGCGAAGTACTGTTGCGAAGAATTTTACACAGATGCCTCAAAGTCTCCATCTGGTGTGGCTTATGCAGCTCTGGGAGCGTCGTTTTTAGCATCGGGAGCATTAAATCCACACACCAGTATATTCACCGCAGAAGCATTCGCCATACTCACAGCCGTAAAACATATAAAGGAGACACATATCACTAAAGCTATTGTGTTCACGGATTCATTGAGTGTAGTTAGAGGCCTAATGAGCTTACAAAAACTTAAGAACCCTGTTTTTAATGAACTGTACTCATTGTTATGTGCAGCGTACATGTACAACCAAGTCATTGTCATTTGCTGGGTACCGGGTCACAGAGGTATTAAAGGCAATGAAGCTGCCGACGAAAATGCCACGTCAGTTGCCGTTAGTGACACGGATATAAATAAGCCCATAGGAGTCGCAGACCTCAAACCCTTCATACGACATCAGTTGAGGAAGTATTGGCAAAGCCAGTGGGATACTGAAGTATTAAATAAGCTCCACATGATAAAGCCAAATTAGGGAACTGGAGATACGAAAGGACAGATAGACACAAAGAAGTACTTCTCTGCAGATTAAGGATAGGCCATACCTACGGCACCCACGCTCACCTACTGACTGGAAGCGAACCTCCAACATGTAGTAGATGCGGCAATAGCCTTACAGTTATACACGTTCTTCTTCAGTGTCGGGAAATAGATGCAGAGAGGAAAAAGTACTTCCCCTCCCTGTATCGTGATCACGTACCTCTCCACCCAGCATTTTTTCTCAGCAATGAACCACTTTTCAATTTTAACACGGTCTTAAGCTTTTTAAAAGAAACCGACATCTTAAAAATTATTTGGCCAGGTTATTTGTAGCACTACCTCCTCTTTGGAGGTTGTAGCTGCAATGTAAGCATATTTGTAGAGCACGTACGTGCCTCACGACCCTTGCCTCCAAGGGTCCTGTTGAGGTACTAATGCTACCATCTCCTATGCGCCTCGCTTAACCATCCATCGTTGCCAACATATTATGATCATAGGACATGTAACTAATCATTGCCATTATTTTAGTACATTTATATTTTAAGCAATTTACAGAGACTTATTTTAGGCCCGTTTACAGCCGTGTTACATTCTTTGATCCCATTAATACTTCATTACACCATGTGTTTGGCGCTCTTTGGCCAGAACTGGCCCTTGCGCCATTAAAACCCATTAATCATCAACGCTTAAAATCGCATATCTTGTCGGGGTTTTGTTGGGACTCAGGGGTAGTGTTTGGGCCGGGGATCCTTCAAGCCAAGAGGATGAGTACGTCCGGGAGTAGGAGTGAGAGAAAAAGGGTTTATTCTACATATTTAAAGTGGCTCCAAATATGGAAGCCCACTCCATGTAGGAGCAGTTTGAATGTCTCAGCTCACTACATATTTGAGCAAATATCAGAACACTTCAGAACACACCACTGCATCTATAGTGTCCGCTTATAAAACAGTCGCCTTCCCTAGTTAACCCAACTAGAGAATCTGATGACCTTGGTGCGGCCAATCGGAGGGGTAGAATTGTTAACATAACACCGGTTCTAATGTTGCATCCTCGCCCTCGCATTTGCCGCAACTGCGTGGCCATCTGGGAAACCGAGATCGTCGCCGTTCCCACGGTAGTACTTCCACGAAGTTGGCCCCTCGCATCAATCAGTGGCATCTCCGCGATGGTCAGCTTGTCACGGTCGGTGTCGGGCACTGTCGCCAGGTAAGCGGCCGTTGTTGAAGGGGGTGGCATCGGGGGTAACACCCAAAGGATTCGCACTGCCGATTTGGGGTGCTTGTTTGCCCGTCACCATCAGTGTCCGGCATTGTCGCCGTCTGGACAACGCTGATGAAAGGGCTTGCCTCGATGGAAACAGCCAAATAATGCGCCCTGCCAATTCGGGACGTAACAGTTGGTAGTTAACCAATCATAGGTAGGCCGGTTGGCTTTGGGAGCCCACGGAAGCAGTGCAGGGTGACATGGGTTGGGCCTCTTTTGAAGTCAGTGAAACACAGAGCAAAATTAGTTTTCAAGAAAGACTCAGGAACATGGTTGAACATAAATGGGCGGCTTGAGTGCACAAGTACACGAAAAGCGTATACACAGAATGGAGGTAGAGGTCAAGAACGCTGGCAACCATGTACACGGTAATTGAAACTGCAAATAGACAACCAGGAGTCATCAGAAAGAAAGTTACGAAAACAGAGACAGTTAATTGGATGCAAAGAGGGCGAAAAAAAGGACCATAGAGATTTACAAGATGAGCACAAAGAAATTGCAAAGGAAAATGTGTACGATAACACAAACGGCAGTGCCTTGCTATTTGAGGCTGGAGCCGGTTGCTAAGGACAAAACATACCACAGTAAATATTCGGATCAAAATGAGGCTTGTGTATGCTGTAGCAAAACTCCGTGGACTTTTCAGCACATCCTAATAGAATGCGAAGGGATTCGCCCAGTCTGAACCATAGGTAACGTACACCTTCCAAAAGCGCGTGGGTTTAAAGTGGACGGAAGCGTCAGCCGGTCAGCAGTCGAGATAAGCAAGAGAGAGACAGAGAATAAGCATCTTTATTCGGAGATTATTTAAGCATTGTCTTCAGGGTCTCCTCCCCTTTCCAGGAAACCATAGGCTTTCGCCGCAGGGCTCTCACTCAAGCTGGCGCTGGCTTGCGAGGGTGGAGCTGGCTAGGGCACTTTCCCACTGCTCAGGTGTTTGGTATGGATTGGGTGTCCTAAGGGATGATTCTGTACAGCCCTTGTGGTAAAGGGTGCCCTGTCCTCCATAAAAGTGGCAAAGTGGAGAGGACATATAAGGGTTGAAGTGGTAGTAGATGGGTGTGGAACCTGTTGGTTTTGGGGTGCTCTGAGAATACGGTCTTGACCTTTGGTTAGCTTTTTATGCGGGGTTGTGAACATTCTTCTTTGCAACCTATAGTGCATGGTGATTTCCTGATAAGAGACTAGAGGATGTGGTGTGGATAAGAGACTAGAGGGATAGCAGGGGGAAAGAAAACATGTCCGCAATAGCGATTCGTATGATGCGATTGGAGGTTTATTTGCAGAAAAGTGGGGAGACCACAAACAACGGAAGCGTACAAAAACAACATTCCCAGTAGCGGTTCCGAAAGTTTGGTGCTGGGAATTCTTTGTGTGTGCGTATTTCTTTCTAAAAGGTAGCTAGGACATTGAAAAAGTAAGCACAAGAGCTTGGTGGCCCCACCCACCACTCCGTTTCAAAGGGGACGCTACAGCATGCGGCAGCAGCACCGATGAGGGGGAAAGAAAAAAAGTCGCAGGTTGGCCCGAAAGGCGAAGCATCGATTTTGATTGCAAATTAGCAGAGAGCCACACGAATTAAGGATAGTAGTTTCATCGGCCGTATCAACTTGGTGAACGTTCGATTGCTAACTAAATTAACAAGCATGGTGTCAGCGCGCACAGCAAAGATGAAGACATCAGACTCGATGACCGCGGACACTCGCTGTGAAAACGCTGGCGTGAGGAAACGCGGCGACAACAGCTAGCGAAGTGACCTTCGTGCGGTCTATCACTTCAGTGCAAACTGAGCGCCGAGAACACACAGCATGCATAAAGCTACGGGCCGACGACGCACCTACTCCTTTACTGAACTCCCAACGCAGATCGCTTTCAAGATCCTACCGCAGGACAGCGCAGAGCCGCCACTTACGCAGTTGCAGCCGGAGTAAGACGCACCCATCCCCTCCTCCCTCCCCTACACCCGGCGCCTCGCGCGCGCCGGAAAACGGCGCACTTCCTGACCGCTTTCCTACCTTTCGCGCGGGCGAGAGACAGCCGTGATCGCCAGCTCATCCTACTCGCCAGCTCATCCTACTCGCCAGCTCATACATACGCCAGCTCATACATCATGCGGCGCACAGCGACGATTTTACCGCCCTCGAACTGTGTATGGAACATCACGGCGGTGACGGCACCGACAAGGCTGACGGCAGAAATGCACCTGGAGTGTCCATATAATTGTATCGCAATAAAAACAAAACACAAAAAAGAACAGGAATACGCCAGGACGCCCCGCAATCGGCATGAAGCGCGCGTCTCGCCTTTGACGGCCTACTCAATGAGATTTTTACCAGTGCCGTCTAATTTGTCGGTGGTTGACCTGATTGCCAAGAGAGGTGTGATCATGCTTGCCGCTCTTAACATTGGGAGCACAAAAACTCACGTTTCGACTCTATGCGCTCACACAAAGCTTGGCTGTATGTATATCTAAACTTGTTCGATATTGCTGCTTTTTTACAGCGTAAGCTCTTATGGGCTCATTCTAACAGCCGTTTCGGTTGGCTATGGTGTCTGCCGCCGGCCGCTAGTGTCCGGTGTCCGCAGCAGCTATCACCGGAAAATTGGAAAAAAAAATACCCAGTTCTCGCCGGGATCGAACCCGGGCCCGCTGCGGGGTGTCAGCTATTCTAGCACTGAGCCATGCCAGCGCATGCTGGCATGCAGCGGGGAAATGCCCTATGAACACGCCCTCGCGCGAAAGAAAACACGCGATGCGACATGCGTGCCGCGTGGCGTCGATACGTGCACACTGTGCATTGCATTCGCATATTATTACAACAGGTGGCACGCCATTTAGCAGCTGCACACATAGAGTTAGTATACTATCTCTAGAGGAAAAGCTGCGCGAAAAAAAGCGACAACCCCAAACGCGCCGCCATGTTGCTACCACTCAATTTTGTAGCACTAAAAAAAATGTCACAGTTTCGCCCTAAGGGCGAAGCAATGAATGCGATAGCAACACAGCAATGTCATACGAAGTAAGGTGAGCGGCTTTGGTAGCAATATGAATTGTAGTAAACATGAGCTGATTAAGTAAGCAGGTGTGCTGCGGCGTAAGTAGACAGACATGAAGAGAGACTCGATGACCACGAGAAGGCGCGTGTGAAACGGTGGTGGTGATGAAAAGCGCTTCCCGTGGGCAGCGCGTGCGAAGGGACACACCTGTAGCGCTGCACTGCCGATCCGGGCAGCATTGCATGTGTAGCGTGCGTTGGAAAATGTGGCCCGACTATTACTAACTGAATGAACAAGCGTGGTGTGAGCGCGCACAAACAAACGTGAATAGATCACACCGAATGATTGCAGACAACGACTGTCAAAACGCTGGCAGCAAGCGCATATATACGCCGCAGCGGCGAAGGTACGTGCGGTCTTTCGCTTCAACGGAAACTGAGCGGCGAATGCACGGCGCATAAAGGTCAGAGCCGTGGGGAGATAAGAGACGGTGCGAGCGAGACGAGCGCGGTTGTTGGCAGAGGAGAAGTGCGCCCCCCCCCCCTCACCCCGCTCCCTCCGGCGCTGGCTTCCGGGCTTCCTTGCTTGCGCGTGGGAGATTGAGTGCGTTCGCTCTCCGTGATAGCGCGCGTCCCCGCACGCTTCCGCTCGGGCACACGGCGCGCGGCGAAGATTTTATCTATAGGGAACCTCACGGCGACGGCGACGCCGACGGCAGAAATCCGGTTGAAGTGTCCATATAATTGCTATCGCAATAATATTCAAAATTTTACGCAATAGCAAGCACTTACATGAAGCACGTAGGCACGAACAACGTTTGAAGTTCATTCCGTATATTTTTCAGAAATATCGGATGGCCATTTAGAAAATTTTGATGTAATATTTAGGGTGTTTAAAAGGCTGTGTTTGCAGGCGTCTTAACTAGATGGTGCTACCATATCGATGGAGGCTCCTGAACGCGTCGATAGCGCGCTGGTCTGAATCGCATCTCGTCGTCTGCGCCTGCGCGCCTGCATAGGGTAGCAACATGGCAGCGCCCCTGCAGTCCCAGATTTCAATACATGGGGCTATGGGGATCTTATTCTCTAGAGTTGGTAATACTAACTCTGTGGATGCACAGATAGCGGTACAAGGTAGAAGGTTTGAGGAAGGAAAAGAAATTTAATGATATGTATACAAAATGCTAGCATATATATATATTATATATATATATATATATATATATTATATATATATATATATATTGTGTACCTGAATAAATCAATCTCGCTAGGTGGCATTGACCCCCCTGCGTTTCAAAGGGGATGCCAATAAATAATAATCATCATTAACTAGCTATAGGTGACTCTGTGTCACCGCTATGTTTCAAAGCGGATGCCAATAATTACACCATCATTATCATCACCATTAGCATCGTAGGGTGCCTCTTGTCATGCGATGGGAGAAGCTCGCCGCATAACGTCGTTACGTGGACAAATTATATCCCAGTTCCCTAATAATACATCAGGTGACACGCCATGTAGCAGTCGCATAGGTAGTTGTACAAGGTATATAGGGAAGGTTTGGGGAAGAAAAAGAAAGATTAAGGAGATGTATCAAAAATGCAAGAATGAAAGACATGTATATCATAACTGATGAAATAAAACAAGCTAGGTGACTGTCACCGTCCAGTTTGAAACGAAATGCCATTATATCACCATCGTCATCATTTAGCATCATGTCGTGCCATTTCTTATGCGATGTGACATGCTCGCCACCTAGCGTCATTACGCGCGAATATTACATTGCATTTGCGCTATATTTCAGCAGGTGTTCCGACATGTAACAGTTGCATGTCGCATGTATATAGTTGGACCTGGTTACCTCAAGTAGGCTAGGTGACTATTTGTCACCATCCCGTTTCGAAGCGGGTTCCAATAAACCATCATCATTGTGAACAGCATCGCATCGTGCCCCGAGTCAAGGAATGTGACATTTGCGCCATCTAGTCTGGATGCCTGTGTTTACTCTTCGGTACACGTTAGGAAGCCTCCTCGAAAGGTACGAACCTCTCCTGAAGAAGCGAATCGTATTGCTATGCGCGCGGCTGCAACCAGGCAACGTTGGGCTCAGCAGACTGCTGTGCAGAGCCCGACGTGTTGCGGCGCAAGCCACTTCTCGCCTTCGACGCCGGACAGACAGTTTAAATTGTTCTCGTGAAGACGACGTGAAGGGACTTCCATGCGAAGACCCTGTAGTGCCTGTGCAGAAAATTCAACTATTATGGAGCCGCTTCTCCAGCTTATGATGTGACTGTGCTGCGTGCGGGTGCTGCACAGTCCTGTGATGTTGTTGTTTTTTTTGGTGGTTTTTGATGTTACTATTCCGCTTCCTGAATATAGCCCATGCAGCAGGTGTTTTCTTTCAATTGTATTAAAACACTGACCGGCATTTTCACTTGCATTCGATCAGCAGAAACACAGAGTTGGCGAAGAAACAGTAGCAACGACAAACTTTTGATCTGCACTCTGTTTTCTGTGCCGTATTTCTGCCTTGACGACCCACTTCTATAATTTCGCAGTGGTGGCTGAGGTACCTTGTTGTCTGCAAGCAGTCCTAGGTAATTTTCAGGCACCTGCTTAATACTTGGGTGTTAGCTTCGGCCTGCGTTTGAATAGGCCTAACTCCGCAGTGGACTAGTGATGTCTGGTCTACATCGGCATCTATAGTGATCCGTCTGTTGATTTCTTCGGTGACGTTGCTAGGACATTGTCGTTATCGGTCAGTATGATGCACGACGTCTCCTAGACAGGCTACAAAACCCGCATTCTACGCTTCTAGCTTCAGGTGCCGAGGCCACAGCAGTGACCCGCTCTGGTCTTAGTGCGAAGTATGTCAACTCCAGGGAGCGGCTCGCCCTGTTAGCTAGAGCGCTCGTTTCTTGCTGTTGGTTCCTCACTCATATAGTCATTGGTTGTCGTTCGATGCTCCTATACACTCTCACGCCATGTATTGCTTTAGGTCAGTGCATGTGAGTGGAAACATTAAGTTGACCGTAGGCGCCAAACAGTTTAAAGATACATAAAGGCGACTCACTCATTCTAGATCTAATACGGCCCCCGACCAAATACCGTCTGGAATTATGTATTGACCCTTTTCGCGAAGCCGTTTGTTTTAGAGAAACGAGATGGCGTTCACGGCAGGGCGCCATACGTCTCCTCTGCGACCGCGCACAAATACGAAACCATTACCGCTTCTGCGCGATCAGCTGCCAGAAATGCAACTGAGTTTTCGCTTGTACACTGTGCTCCAATCATGTTAGATTGAATCATGTGGATTGAAGACGTGTGCAGTAGTTGGCTGCAAAAATAGTGACTGGCATGTTAAGGAATGGAATGAATCTGTGTGGCCAAGTTCGCGGACCGCAGCTGCAACTGTCCGAACGTGTTACCGGCACTTCGTGATGTACGGCTTTCCTCAAGGATACAGAAATCCTTCAAAGAAAGGGCTTCATCCCCAGAACGCCTGCAAGAGTGAGTACCACTCGTCAAACAATGACAAAGGGAGTAGCGACGCTTCCTGTTATGTTTCGCGCACGTTATCTATACACATCTGAGCCAAATGGCAGGAAAACATATGTCCACTCCATCGCCGACGTATCAAGAATAAGTGAATGGGCGCACACTTGAATATATGCGCACTGTATACGCACAATAAATGACGGACTATACCGATGGCGCACGAATGGTTGAAGCTGAATGCTTCGTGATGATCCACAAGAGTAAGCGAGTTACTAGATGTAATATATATTTGCTACAAGGTATTACAATGTACAAAACAGCTACGTTTCAGGTCTTGTGCGCAGCAAGAACAAATCTATCGGAACTGAGCACACCCGCGAGCGATTAGGCAGAAAATAATCAGATAGTGGCCGCACCGAGGAACTTCACTGAACCAGAAACACCCGCCGCGGTTGCTCAGTGGCTATGGTGTTGGGCTGTTGAGCACGAGGTCGCGGGATCGAATCCCGGCCACGGCGGCCGCATTTCGATGGGGGCGAAATGCGAAAACACCCGTGTACTTAGATTTAGGTGCACGTTAAAGAACCCCAGGTGGTCCAAATTTCCGGAGTCCCCCACTACGGCGTGCCTCATAATCAGAACTGGTTTTGGCACGTAAAACCCCATAATTTAATTTTTTTTCTGAACCAGAAACTGACAAGCCACTGCTTCAAATTATTTGTCGAATAAAGAACAAAGAGCAAAACACACTAATCCTGACTGAATTCATGAGCAAAATGTTTGGATAGCTTGGAATACATATTTAGCCCCGCTTTTAGAACAAGCACCATATACGCTGCTTGCGCCGTTTGGACATAGCTTAATCAGCTCCGAAAGCGCTTTTGCTTGTTCTCGGAAGCTGTAATTAAAGTTTCGTGTCGTCCACCTAGTCACCGTCTACGATATCTCCGGAAACAGAGGTTTTCTAAGCCGCGCCGGCGTCACACACTTCCATTGTAAACAATGAGGCAACGGAGGCAGTTGAGGCAAGCAGTGGACGTGTCACCACGTGATCGAACATGGCAGCGCCCACGGGATCGCCGCGAAAAGGGTCAATAGACAACCCCATAAAGAAGCATCTCTCAGTGCGAATTGTAATTTAGCAGTTTGCTTGTTTACTTGCTTGAAGAACATTAAAAGACTGACCGAGGACAGAGCGCCACTAAGCTATTTCAACAGTAGGCCAACTCTTGTTTCGAGGCTCTTTAGAAACAAGTATCCGCTCATAGGTCACTACTTTCCAATGCTAAATTTCTTGATCCCGGTCATGATATTCTGGGCGCCCTGATACGATGCTTGACTGGCAAATTAAAAAAACTATTTGCCGTGAATTGATGATCCAGACAACTGCTAAAGTAGGAATAGCCTTATTTTGCACAGTATTTATGAAGTTACAAAGAAAAACTAGTTTTGGCTAACGCGAGTCTCGGAATTATTTTCAGGACAGCTACCGATTGGATAAGCCGAAAAAATAGCCTGCAAGCATGTCTCACGATCATAAAGTATCCGAACTATTGCTACTATTGTTTGTACTCAAAAATGCATTTCAGTGAGACGCTAGCAAGCGTGCAGCGGAAGGGCGGCATTGAAGTTTCTCACAAAGTTCTTTGGCAAGCAATTCAAGAAAACTTTAATGACTTCATTTTCCTTGTCTTACCACGGCTCCAAATGTGACTTAAATTTGACATATTCTTCTCAGATAACTAAACACGTCGGCTAACCGAAAAAAATATTTAAAAAATAAAATTCTGGGTTTTGATGTGCCAAAACCATCATATGATTATGAGCCACGCCGTAGGAGGGGCTTCCGCATTAATTTCGACTACTTGAGTTCCTTAACGTGCACCCATTACACGGTACACGACCGTTCAAAAGAGATTATAATATTACGTAAATATGACATTCAGTATGATGGGGACAGGGTTAATTGGAGATCGCAGAGGCTTTCGTCCTGCAGTGGACATAAATATAGGCTGATGATGATGATGACGGGAACAGAACTGCAGTCAAGCTGGCCTTCAGTTTTTTTTTTTTTTTGCTTTCTCCTGTCTTTAACGTGATAATAAAATAATATTGAACGGCTGAATGCACGAGCAAGTGCTGGAAATGTTGCTTGTGTTAATAAATGTATTGCAGTGCATAAAGTCAATTCAAGTCAAGTTTCTTTAGAACATCCAAAAAGTACAGTGTTGAAGGCCACCCTGGCAAGAAAGCTGTAAGCATACAACTTGACGAGGCCAGGTGGCCACCACCAGAAAACAGCAGCAGCGCACACATCAGGAATACAAAGAATAAGCTTTCGTAAGTATCTTCATAATTGCAACACGTGGTATATATGCACTTCCCTGGGCATGAATACATACATGTATACATGTATGTATACATGTAATATGTATACATGTATACATGCCTACTTGTGTACATTTAATGCGCATACATACATGTATACGCATTACGAGCGCATTGAAATTCGGGTAAATAACATTAGCACCAGGGAAATATATACCGTTACACTGTTAAATATTGACACGTATACATGTTTATCTTTCGCCGATGGCCGCTTTCCACCGGCTAACAAATGTTAGACGTTATCGCTCGGCGCAGGACGCGCCTGTATCGGAAGTTTCTAGAACGTTATCGATGCTTCTTTCCGTTGCCTGTTTTCACCGACGCTTATGTTATCTGATTGTATGAGCGACGCATATTGTCTAGAACTTTCTGGAAGACACGCGCGTACCAGGGATTATTCTGGAACCTTCGATGACTCAGGTATAAAAGCGGACGCCTTTTGCCGCTGATCAGATTTTCGACGATCGCCGACTGTGTTCGCCGCTATCGTTGTGCTTTGAGTGTACCTTGCTTTTGTGGGCACAGGTTCGCCCAATAAACAACCAGTTTCGTTGTACACAGTTTTACGACTGTTTTCTTCAGCGTCACTACTACGTGACAATATGAACAAAATTAAGAGCAATAGTTAAAGGCAAGTTAGGTAACAGTAAAGAATGTGCAAGTGCGACTTACACGAAATGAAATAAATATGCATGTGATGAGTACATTCTGAAAGGTATGGACAAACAAGTTTCAAAGTCAGGTGAAATTCATCAAAGACAAAGATATCGCGCAACAGTTTGCGCGATAGAACCGTGTCTCCATTTATGCACTTCTGCAGTTGATTTAATTGCGCGGATACGTTGTAGGTCAGGGTTTGCATAAAGTTTTATGTTCGATGGTGCCTTATCATTATTTTTCTTATCCTCGGGTTACACGGGTGCTGGATCATTCTACGAGGGCAGACACATTTCTTAGTAACTGTATGGTTTTGTTATCTGCAAATTGTAATTGGTGTAGGAGGCGGCATGCGTACAGAGCTTTGATGTTAATTATTCTGATTTCTTGAAATAAAGGTTTTGTCGGATGTAAATAGTGAACACTGTGAATACAACGAATAGCTTTCTTTTCGAGTAGCAACAGCCTGGTAATGTTACATTGTCTAGCCGTAGCCCATACTAAAGTGCAATAGCTTGTATCCGACCGAAAAATCGGAATAATAAAGCGGGAACATTACACGAGGTGGGAACATATGACGGCATCTAAATAGCACAGATAACACGGCAGACAATTTTTTTACAACAAGGTCTATGTGTGAGTTCAACATCATGTGACTAGAAAATACAACGCCCAAAAGTTTATGTTCCTGTACTACATAAAGCGTGTGGGAACCTATGTTTATATCGACGCATGACACAGATTTGTTATTTGCAGCAAAAACAACGGCCTTTGATTTTTTTAGATTGATTTGTAGGCTGCTGCATAAGGACCACTCGGAGAGTTTAGAGAGCAGATTATTCGCGTGTAAAAACAAGTCTGACTCGTCATCAGAAGAAACAAAGAGGCTGGTGTCGTCTGCGTATAAAACAAAATCAGTACACTTATCAATAGAACCTAAGTCATTAACAGACATTAAATAAAAAGGGGCCCAAAGTGCTTCCCTGGGGTACGCCACTCAGTATTGGGCGAAAGAATGGCATAGAACCGTTTATAACCACGCACTGCTGTCGATCGGAGAGATACGACTGCAAAAGTGAGTGAACGACACCTCGTATGCTATATTGCTCAAGTTTTTTTAATAGTGTGTCTTGCTAGAGTGAGTCAAATGCTTTGCTGTAATCAATGAAGATTCCAAGAGTTAGCTTTCCCGCTTCAGTTTTCTTGAGAATGATTTCTTCTTCTACCAGGAGCACAGACTCATTCGACCTGCCCTTTGTGAAAGCGTAATGGCATTCAGACATAATTTCGTGCTTAAAAATAGCTATGTATTCGACATAAGATTACCTTTTCAAGGCCCTTGGAAAATATAGGCCAAAGAGATATTGGTCTGTAGTTACCGACGTTGTGTCTTTCCCCCTTTGAATATAACAGACACTTCGGCTCGTTACATTTTATTAGGAAACGTCCCTGAACTAATCGCAAGATTGAAGATATGAACCAAGCACGCGCCGATACTGTCGATCACATATTTTACCGGTGTTACCTGGATATTAATGATATCAGTGATCTTTCTATTTTTTAATGCAGTGAAGGTTTTATATAACTCGGAACAATGTGTGGGTTGACAAAATGCCGTTTCCCGGCAAGTATGTACGACATGTCCGGGGGAGGTGCATGGCTGATTGTTGGTGACGCATAATATTCGCTAAGATGTTCTGATAGAGCCATCCCTGACAGTGATTTGTTATTGATTACAATTTCATGTTTTATTGCGATAGCAATTATATGGACACTTCAATCAGATTTCTGCCGTCGGCGTCGCCATCGCCGTTGCCGTGAGGTTCCGTATAGAATCCAAGGGCGATAAAATCGTCGCCGCGCGCCGTATGCGCGAGCGAAAGCGCGCGGGGGACGCGCGCTATCACGGAGGGCGAACTCCCCCTCGCGCTATCACGGAGAGCGAACGCTCGGCGGAAAGCAAACGCGACCGTCGCGTGGGGGTATGGGAGGTGGAGGCGGGGCGGCGCTGTGCTGCGGCACCAAAGGCGTATCTTGCCACTCAATCTCCCACGCGAAAGCAACAAAGCGGGATGAGGGGGGGATGGGGGTGGGCAGCTTCTTCTCTGCCAACAACTTCTCCTTCGCAGTTCGCCCGGTGTTGCCCGTCGTCCGCATCGTCTCTTATCTCCCCACGGCTCTGACCTTTGTATGCGCTGTGCATTCGCCTCTCAGTTTCTGTTGAAGCGATAGACCACGCGAACCTGCGCTTGCTGCCAGCGTTTTGACATTTGTTGGCTGCGGTCATTCAGTGTGATCTTCTCATGTTTGCTTGTGCGCGCTGACACCACGATTGTTAATTCAGTTAGTAAGCCAATGTGTCCAAGTTTATGCAGCCGATAAAACTACTGTCCCTACTCCGAATAGCTCTCTACTAATTTGCTATCCCAATCGATGCTTCGCCTTTCGGGCGAAACTGCGACATTCTTTTTTTCATTGGTTACTGAACTTGTGCCCAGTACCGAAATAATTATTTGCCCCATTAGATCAGGTGGACAATTCGATCCTGTTTGGAAAAGGTTCTCATAGTATTCCTTTTTAGGTTCCTTGAGTAAATCATTTAAACGGTTCCGTAGCTTTCTAAAGGTCGCCAAAGTATTAACGTCACGCGTTCTCAAAAAATAAATTATGAAGTTTATTCTTTTCGGTAATCATACGCTTCAGTTCCGGATTAATCCAAGGCTTTCGTGTGCGCTTTCCTGTCTTAAATGATTTTAACGGAAAGCAGCTGCTGTAATAGCCACTAAAGAGCTTTATGAACGTGTCGTACGCGGATTCTACAGTCTTTTCGCCGACAACAGCCTCCCAGTCAGTTTCTTCAATTTTGGGTCGAAATATATTCAGTGATGATTCCATTATAACCTGGTAGACAAACATTGGGCTGCAAGTAGTTTTATTTTCTCTTGCAGAACTTACGAAGGCCATGAATACCGGGCACTGATCACTTATATCGCGGCTCATTGTACCTACAGCAAGGACGCGCGTATCTATGTTAGTGATTGAAAGGTCCAAAATAGTTGAACTTGTTGGCCATATTCGAGTGGGCGTAGTAATGATATTTAAGAAACCGCAGGAAGCTATTTTATTTAAGAGGTCATCTGAGGATTTATTTTCCGGGGAAATGTTAAAATTGAAATCGCCTCCAATAACGAGGCGGCGCCTGTTAAACGACGCATATTCCAAAAGTGCATCAACAAAACATAAAAACTTTGCGATTTTTGCCGATGGACGGCGATAAATTACAGAAATTATAGCACCATCGCCTTGCAAGCTCAGAGCCTCTTAATCCGATGTGAGTACGGCGAATTCGTTTAATGTCGTGCAACTCTGTATCGCGAACATATATGGCCACTCATTCGCCGCGTCGATCTGCTGTGTTCTGTGAATGTTGTTATTTAATGTGGGTGCGCAAAGTCATTTAATGTGGGTGCGCTGTTGCATTGCGCCAAGTCTCAGTCACCATAATTACACTGAATCTAAAATGAAAACTGAAGCAATGACGTGAATTCGTCGTGTTTCCTGTTTAGTGAACGGGCATTTAAGTGTAGCACCATAACAGTGTTCTGAGCGTATTGGCTGCAGATCTTGATACATTCAGGCTTGACGAATTCCTGGTAAAGCATGTTAGAAAGTGAGAGCTATCTAATATACCTTATCAAAAAAGTGAAGTTCAAGCAATTTTAGGCAGGCCATCGTCAGAAGATATTTCAACGGCGTTAGTGCCGTCAACGTTACGTGCAAATATTCGACCATTCCGCATCCAAAGCGCCACTGGAACAAGCGTTTTCTAGATACGACAGCAGAAAGTAGCCACTTCAAACTGCGACATCGATGCTCATTGAAAATAACATTGGCAGTTTCACCCGAAAGGCGAAGCATCAATTGCGATAGCAAATTTGTAGATAGCTATACGAAGTAAAGTGTTATCGGCAGTATAAACTTGGACACATTGGCTTACTAACTGAATTAAGAAGCATGGTGTCAGTGCCCACAAGCAAACATGAATAGATGACGCCCGATGACCGCACACAACCGCTGTCAAAACGCCGGCTTGAGCAAGCGTGCCAGCAGCAGCGAGAGGTTTGCCTTGACTGTTCGTGCGGTCTATGGCTTCAACGGAAACGAAGCGGCGGAAAGCACAGCGCATACAAAGATACGAGCTGTGTTGCAGATCGTTTGAAGATACGATGCGCGCGACCGGCCGCTGCCGCTCAAAGTATGCAGTTGCTTGGAGAGCAGAAGCCCCTCCCACGCTGTCTTCCCACTTTCCTGATTTCGCCTGCGAGATTCCAGTTCCCCTCGAGCCCGATCGCAAGATACGCATCGCCGCTGCACAATGTCTCCTCCCTCCTTCCCTCCCCCCACGGCCTTGCGCTCCACGTAAGACAGTGCGTTTGCTCCTCGCCGCGCATACAGCATAGAGCGCAAGGCGACAATTTTATCACCCTTGGACTTTATACGGAACCTCACGGCGACGGCAGAAATCAGCTTGAAGTGTCCATATAATTGCTATCGCAATAAAATATTGGACTGCTATCTGTAGGTTTGCCTTGACTGTTAGAACCGCTGTCCGCAGCTTCACTATCCGTGCCGAGCATGGCTAGGCAACTATCGCTTATCTGTCTTTTCTTCCCCTTTTCAAGTACACCGTCCCACTTTTGGCTTTTATGGCGTGTAGGCACACGATGGCTCGCTTCAATATGCGATGGTGATATAGGCTTTGACAAAGCGTCACCCAACTTAGACATGAGTGCAACAACGTCCTCATTTTTGTTTTGCACCACCCCTTTGATTTCCAGGTTGAACCGGCATGAGTATTGTTCACACTGAGTCAGTCTGTTGTCAAGATCCTTGATGGGATTTTCGTGCTCTAGGCACGTGTTTCCCAGCAATTTGTTTTCTTTCTTCAATTCTCTATTTTCTGCGCGAACAGACTCAAGGTCAGGTTGGAATTGTTGAAATTGCTGGCTTATGAACTCCATTCCATCTTTAAACTCCCGGATTTCTGCCCGTGAGTGACGATTTTCACGGTGGTTCTCTCTTTGCGATTCCCCCATTGTTTCTGACATGGTATATAAGCAGTCGATAGAAGTAAGGTATAAAAAATTGCAATGAAATCACGTAGCATGTAAAACACTCAGGTAGCAGTAACAGCGTTACGTGAAAAATAGCAATGCACAAAAATATCTTCCGAGACTGACCTGCAGAACAGGATAACAGAAGCTTAGGCGGTTGCCTTCCAGCGTTGCCGCTACTGCCAAATGGAGGCCATGCTTGTCGATGACGGCTTTTTGTAGTGCGGCAATATGACGTCTCGTTGGTGGTGCTGCTTCGACAGAGGTGCGCATTGTCCGCTCCCTTGCAATGACTGCAGTTCAAGATCCTGGACCGCAGAGAATGCGTACACGTGGCAGCCGTGGTGTCACCCAATGTACGGAGGCCTGCAGAACAGGATAACAGAAGCTTAGGCGGATGCCTTCCAGCGCTGCCGCTGCGGCCAAACCTAACTATAGCTTTAAGTCAACGCTTACCTTACGTGTATATTACTTCTTTGTTACGCCCTTTAGTAATGCTCCCTCAAATATAGTGTTTAAAGAACTTGATCTGATTGGGATTTAAGTTCTGCTCAAATAACCTCGACACAAAGGCAGTGCGACCTCTGCGCACTGCTTTCGTTTGGCAAAGTAAACCGGGTGCTCGGTGGCTATTATGACCCGTTTATTCCGTGATGCTGACTTGAAAGAGGGATCCTGAAAGTTATCCAGATGTGCTGCAAGAAATGGGAGGGACGCTTGATTTGCCTAACTGTTGCACGGGCCTAGAGTCGTTGATGTCTTCAGTCGTTGGCAGTACCTGCATCAGGCGGCGTAATGTTCGAGGCATGCAGTCACGCGCAGGCAGTTTATTTCGAAGCAGCGTTTCCCTCATGCCTAGCACATGCGGTGTGTAGGTATCATGCCTGCGCGCCACACATGCAAGAGTGGAACTCGGGAATACTTATCGACCTAACCACTCTCCTTCGCGTGCGCCACTTCGCAAAGCGAGAATTTGAGTATAAAAGGGAAAGCTTGCATGTTCTCTTTATGTACCAAAGCCTTTGCATCAGCCCAGTTGGTAACGCAAAAAGTTGTAACGTTTCTTCGCCTGTCTACAGTAAATCACTGATCATGCCATGGCAATTGTCATCATAGTACCGTCGTAGCCTTGCTGCTGTCCTCACACACACGCTCGTGTCACAAACACAAATTCTCGCCTTATAGACCTACACAATGTTTGTAAACAGCGGTAGGCAACGTCGATATATTTTACGCCCTATAGCGACGTCGCGTAGGCTCCACCCACGTTCGCCGCCCCCGCTTGCACGCGAGGTTGGCGCCTTCTCTCTTTTTTTTTTTCTTTTTTTTTATACTGGTGGGGGATGCTAAAACCAAGATCTCATTATGAAGCACTTGGTAGTGGGGGCGTCGGATTAATTTTGCCTACGTGACGTTCTGTAACGTACACCCAGTGCACGTTCTTCCATTTCGCCCCCATCGGAATACGGCCGAACGAGACGGTAGGCCTATAGCTTGCTGACCGCCACAGTGACGGCTGACAGCGCTTGCGATCTGGCCTGCAGCTCATCATAGTGCGCTTATTTTTGACATCACGGTTAGCGTGGGCGCAAATGAATTGGTTTCCTCAGTGTCTTTGATGCGGATAACAAACGAAACGTAGTACTTGCAAGCCAGCCGAGCCGCCTCGCTCAGACGGCCGGTGCTTGGGTTTCCGAGTGCGAGACGGGATGCCGTCGGATCGGTGCTCCCGATCGCGCCAGTGGTTTAGTACTGGGCGCTGCTTTACGAAGCACGCGCAAATTCGAGAAATTTTTGTCGAGTAAGAACGGTTTCATGTTAAAAACAAGCTGTAGCCAATTTTTAAGTCGCTGTGATCGGCGATAGAAACGATCGCCTCGGTGATGGGACTGGCGAAGTACTGGCCCTACGGCGACGCCGGCTGTGTAGGCCCGCGTAATCTGAGCTGTTGGGCGCGGCCGTCCGATCGCTGCAGCTCTGTACTAACACTGTATATTTTATTTCGCGCTCAAAACTTAATTGACACGTTTTGGCGCGTTCAAGACATCCACGCTGCAACTAACGCAGATGTGACCGTGCTGCCTGCGTATGTGAACGTGTGATAGGATATCTGCACTGGAGGCGGATCAATTCTTTGAGATGAAAATAAATTTGAATGCGACGTGCATTCTGGGGCATCTGCTCCCTAGACCTACATTAAGGCTAATCCTGATCTAGCTTTCCCACAGTGCAGCAAGAAATTTTAATGACACGCTAATAACGATCCTAGATAGATCGATAGATTTGATTAATAGGAAAGACAGAGAGGTCGACCTGATCCTAAGATTATAGGTTGGCTAATGCGCGCCACTTAAAACAAAAGAGAAGCTTAACAGTTACGAAATGTTTTGCGCATAATGAATGATCTGGTATCAGAATCCAACTTTCGCTTTTTGCCGCGGCGGCCCATTCCTTGCGACGGTTTTCATCAACAGGAAATCTATGAAATCTTTAGTCTCTTGCGTATTTAGATGCAACTCAGCTCTTCGACATACTGCGTTTCCTTCGTTGTAAAGTCATAGAATAAAGACCTCACACATGCCCAACCACTCGCGAAACCCAGCGGGGCCATTCCACGCCAAATCAACCAACGTTTTTTCGACCATCACAGATATAGCTGCAAAAATTTCCACATGTTTGTTGGACTTCAAAACTCATCCTCCACGTTTACTCTTTCTTGCAAAAAATTTTGTTGAATTTTGACGACGATTTGTTGTTCCTGCCAAGCTGAGCTAGAGGGCATCCATCAACATTTTTTCTCAAAGACACATTGTATGATCCACTCCTTCAAATTGCGTTTATGGCAACCCAAAGATGCGATGTGACTGCAAAAATTGCTAATTTTATAAATATTTGAATGCTTCGATTGGTTCTGGCACTAGCAAAAGCCTGTAAACTGCAAAATTTCAGTGTTTTTCTTCCTCGGAACGTACAAAAACCTGGAAGTCACATCTAAAATATATAATGTTAGCCCAGTCAACATAGAACAGCTGAAAAATATTTAAAGTATTGAAAGTTTAGCAATTCGCATGGAAAAAATTAAGAAGTTTCATTTTTTTTGCAAAAAGCTCCATATTCAAGGTAAAAAAAGGTGCCTTAGTGGTCGGCCTAAAAATATATGCACTACATCATTAGATAGCCCTACGTGTCTACTATGCCGTGGCTCGTGCCACTGCTCGCGGGTTCGCCGTGGTCGTCTTCTTCCACAGCTGGCTCCGCTGCCGCTCGTCATTCCAGCGTTGAATTTCACTTCTTTTCTGCCGTCGTAATGGGGAGGCCACGTTTACGGGGGTATGAGCCATTGATTAAGGGGGTATGGCGCCATTCGTTGTTCGTGTCCTAACGCGCGCTCCGCCGGCGAGTTAGGACACGTCGTCAGTTGCTCCTCTGAGTGTGGTAGGAGAAGGACGTGCGTTCACTTAAGGTCTAGGGGGTAGCGCCATTAAATATACTTAAAGGGAGCATTAAAGTCACCTAAAATTTTTAAATATCTAATTATAATAAATAGGCAAAGGTAAGTGTAGAACTTTTATTTATTTATTTATTTATTTATTTATTTATTTATTTATTTATTTATTTATTTATTTATTTATTTATTTATGATACATGGCGGCCATTCAGGTGAGGTTGCATAGAAAAAAGAGAAGTGGTCTTCATTGTTCTGGTCAGGATCATAAACTGTCATGAAGTAACACACAAATCATGTACAAATCGAACAAAGAGGTTATACAGAAGGCGACAACTGGATCAACCACGACATGAACAGAAAAAAAATGTGTTACGCAAAGTACATTATATCCGATAGAAAGCTCAAGCTGCAAATATGCAAAAATAAAATAAATCGATGAAGCAACCGCACATTCGAATGCAACCGCAGAATCAACTGTGAAAAAGTCAGCCGGTAGCATATTCCAGTCATTGATTGGACAATGTGCGCGGAAAATACGAGAACATAAACATTTTTGTATGCGCACAATAAGTCAGCAAATTTTGATCATGTCGATGTATGGATACTGTGATGAAAAGATTTTGATCTATGTGTGCACCTCGATTTTCACTGCGTACGCGTATAGTAAGTGAAGAAACTTACTTCGAGTCTCTAGTTTAGGGATACTGTTATCAAGCATTAGTTTAGAATTTGAATTGGTAGATCTCTATTTATTGCAGATAAAGCGCACCCGGTTACCCGCTAGCAGTTACCAGTATGAGCCATTGATGTGGGTCCAGGAATAGTTCGGGTTAAACAATCGTTGTCGGATTATAAGCAATGCAGCCATCAGTGTCTTCAATGTGATCATTGGATCACTTAGATATGTAATTTCCATCGAATCTCTGGGTTTCCAGTTGCCTTTGTACAAACAGCGCACCAGCTCGTCTTATAATTATTGTAACTTTTCATACCAATGTATTTCTTTTGTGTAACATTTGGCTTTGTTTTCGAGTGAAGCATTATCGTTTATTGTCAACAAATGCGCTCCTGATTAAATTGCATACTTTAATGCTGTTACTCCTGTCACCAAGAGATTCGAAACGGAAATTAGCTTTATTATCCGCAAATCTGGTTTCTGAGAAATGACCATGGTCACTCCCATCTTTCTATTTCGCGCTTTGTTTTGTTCCATCGCTCGCCAGATTTAGCCGTCAATGAGACATGCTTATTGAAAAAATTCAGTCGAGCCTTTGTAATAACGTAAACACACATATTCCATTCTTCCTTCAAAGCCAAAAACTGGACCGGTTAGTAAGTGATTAGGGAGGAAAAACCAGCGAAAAACACAACGTATAGAAGAAGAGTCCGATGCTTAAACAAACTAGTTTTTTATTATGAAAAATAATCGATAATACTCTAACCTAACCAAACCTAGCCTAAAGTAACCTGACAGATTAGAGCTTCCGGCAGCTCTCCGGCCCATGCACGAGAGCCATCGCCAAACCGCGAAGAAACACCTACTCTATAAATAATTCACACGACGTGCTGCCACTAAAGAAACGTAATTCCTTGTCACTGAAGCTTAAGGACGTCACGTCACACAGGTTTTCCCCTGCCTAATGATGAAAAAAGAAATCCGATAACATTTGCCTCTTGCTTCGTCTGTACGCGGCCCAATAATAAAAAATTCAGTTGTTTGTTCCAGCCCGGTCACTTCGCCTTCTTCCTTTGTGGACACGATGTTCTTCACTGTCTTTTCACATTAATCATGCTTACTTCTCGGTTAACCCCTGACCTTCTCGTTAGTCGCGAGCGCATCTATACAACTTTTCATACCAATGCCTTTCCTTTGCGCAATCTCTAGCTTTGTTTTCGTGCGAAGCATTATTAGGGTCAATCTGCGAGTTTTCTGCCTCCGACGTTAAACTGGCTAGCCGCAATACCACAATAACTAAAAATACATGTTCGGAAGGCAGATTTTGACAATGTTACAGCCAGCGCAGCAGCCCCGTGCACCATTCCTTAATTTATCATTCTCTCCTGCAAGCTAGCGCTTTGAGACGCTTGGTGCCAACATTGCGCTGTAGAGCAACAATTAGTTTATGAAATAAGCCAGGCTATGCCAGCTTTTCCTAGCAGCGCAGGTGTCGCGCCTACTTCAGTGGCGCATTATGCGTGCGAATGTTTTGTCGTGCTATCTACGTTAAGCCATTATGCATTTTATATCAAGCGGCATTAGGCGCTAAAGCCACCGCAGCCACCGTGTCGCTCCCACAAAACCAGTTGTAGGCAGGCGCTTCGGAGTGGCGTCAAGCATTCTCCCCCCTCGTTGCCTTTCGCATATAGAGCCGATGGTGCGTCTGGCAACGTCCCAGGCGCGTATTTGGCTGTCATTCCTCATTGTCGTTGCGCTGATATGTCGTGCGTCGTACTCATTACGGCGTTGTGTGTTCTACCACACATGGGGTTGGAGAACTTCAATTCATACTTTTGCTTCATAAGACGAGATGCTTAGAGGGCACGCGTCAGTTCACTTCTGACGACCCCTTAGAGAGTCACAAAAGCGGTTGCGATGTGCACACAAACCGAAACGCTAACATATTTGATCATGTGCATTGTGCACCAAATGCATCGCATTAACACGGATTGTCAGAATTTCTGGGATTTCCGTAATGTTTATCACTATGCGAGTCGCTCAGAACTTTTTCCATTTTTTATTATTCACTTGATTCTTAGTGGGCCTGCCTCGTAGCTCATGGCACTCATAAAGAATTATACCACTCAGCCCTCCATTTACCAATCAACAAGTCTTCCTGGCATGTAGCTGAAATGAGTAGCACCGCGAACGCAGCCATCTCCAGGTTACATTCGTTCTCACTTCTCTGTTTATTCCCACAACTTCGAACTGCATCTTACTCTTTAGTTAAGTATATCTTTGCTAGAACTGACAGATGCTGTTTCAATGTTGTGTCCCGGAACTGCCACCTTTAATATCGTGAGCCCTGGAGTTCGTAGGTTCGGGCACAAATGCAACAATTTAGTCGCCCACTTCGCGATTTTCTTTGGGTCACCTTTGTTGTTCGCATGACTGCACCTTTTAGGCTGTCTGCCACAATCATGAGATAACAGCTTGTGGTCCAATAAGAAGCTTTCCTCTCGCTTCCATGGTAAAATTTCTTATTTCATCTCCAATAAATATTACAAGCAGTACCAAGTGGTTATCTTGCATTTTTCCAATGCTGCCCTCTTTCACATCCTTATGACTAAAAAGCCAGTTAGATTACTTACTCAAAGTTTTCTTCCTCTTTTTAACAAGTGGCTTAGTTCTGAGAGCCGGAGCAGACCAGGCGTTTTCATATTGCACCGCCCTTGGTATTTACCCACGTCGTAAAGTAAGACTTCGCAACGCTTATGTATCACTGGTCAAAAAGCCGGCCAAACACAGCGCTACTTATTAAGGCGAAAGCCTTTAATGGCTCATGCTCGCAGCGTCCGACCGTCCGTCCTTCCGTCCGTGCCCTGGAACGATGCCAGCTGTGGCCTCTCCCTCTCACACTCTCTCAGCATTCACGTGATGGCACAGCGGCGCATAGCAATAGTTGCGCCGCCACAGCTGTGGCCTCTCGCCCTTACACTCTCTAAGCAATCGCGTGATGACAGAGCGGCGGCGTCTGACCGTCCGTCCATCCGTGTCCTGGAACGGTGTCAGCTGTGGCCTCTCCCTCTCACACTCTCTCAGCAATCACGTGATGGCACAGCGGCGCATAGCAATAGTTGCGCCGCCACAGCTGTGGCCTCTCGCCCTTACATTCTCTAAGCAATCGCGTGATGACACAGCGGCGGCGTCTGACCGTCCGTCCATCCGTGTCCTGGAACGGTGCCAGCTGTGGCTTCTCCCCCTCACATTCTCTCAACAATCACAAAAAAAGGAAAGGCATAGTCAGACGAATGGCCACAGGCTTTCGCCGAACACGCTTTTTAATTTACAAAGTGTCCTTCAAACTTTCGCTCTTGCCGCATAGAACTTTCGTGTGGCACACCAACAATACGAAGCAGCCGGCATTGCAGCTTGTCTGAAGCTTAATAGCTATAGTTGAATGCTGCTAAAATCTGAATTGTTTCATAACGTTAGAAAATGTAACCGTGATTGCAGGCGCAAGAGATATTTATTCTAACCTTTAATGTCGGAGGTGTCATTTATGCTAGGTCGGGTTTGGTGCTTGAAAATTCTCATTTAAGAGCGTAGAAACAAAAACCTATAGTGGCATTTCTCTAAAGATGTAGCGACATTTTATATATTGAACGATGTGCAAACGAATTAACAATGAAATATTAGCTGTACTCATTATATTTTGCACAAATAGCATATTCTTGCTTTTTGTGCAAATGTATACTCCGGCCCTCAAAAGGCGTGAAGAAGTTGAAGTTTTTCTTGATATGGGTCTATTTATGGGCTTTCCAGGATTAGTGCATTATACATTTGTTTTTCCTTCAACAAATAATTTGAACGATATTAAACGGTAGTTTCAGGCCCTATCCGCCGTGGTTGCTTAGTGGCTATGGTGTTGGGCTGCTAAGCACGAGTCGCGGGATCGAATCCGAGCCACGGTGGCCGCATTTCGATGGCGGTGAAATCTGAAAACACCCGTGTACTTAGATTTAGGTCACGTTAAAGAACCCCAGGTAGTCCAAATTATTCCGGATTCCCGCAGACGGTGCCTCGTAATCAGATAGTCGTTTTCGCACCTAAAACCCCATGTTTTTTTTTTTTTTTGGTTTGAGGCTCTAAAGTCGTACGTTATTGTAGGGCGCCAACAACAAAAGCAACACTAGCAGTGACAGACTCACACTCCGAAGTGGTGGACCACAGGAAACCCTATATGGTGCTGCAGCACTGTTTGGCTGGTTCAATGCAATCAGAAGCCTAATTTTTACGACAAAACAGACATGCGAAAGAAAAGTTGCGAAGACGCACACTCAAGCCTGATAAAGGGAACGGCCTCTTCTTGGCAAAGAAATGAGTTTAGAAAGAGTCTAACTTAGTTCCCTCATTGCCTTGTCAAGCAGTCCCCCGCAGTAGCCTCATCAAGCTGCATTAACTGAAGCTTTCCTTTACCGCAATCACCTTTTCCGGGCAGAAAGAGAAACAAAAATCATTAATTCAACAATTTTTTTTTTTTTGCAGTGACGACATCTTGTGTAGGAGACACCTTACGGTGAATATTTTAAAGGGAAGCTTTCTTTGCCTACCGTTGGATGGTTTCGCCTGGGTCAGTCGGTTGCTCTGTCATTGGTCGGTCACTGGCTGGGCTCTCGCCGAGTAGATTCACATTAACGTTTTAAAAAATCGGGGTAGCTTGCACTTGTGGCGCAAAGCTAAAGACACAACGGAGCTGATCGGTTCCTAGCTGGTCCTGGCTATACGAAGTGATGCTAAGTTATACGAAGTAATGCCAAGTGATCCTAAGTTATAAGAAGTGTATAAGCGTTTCCTCGTGGTCCCTGGCATCGGGGAACGCCTCGCGATGCACTTGCAGTCCGAGCACACGTAGGGGAAGTGGAGTGAAAGCTATGCACAGTGTACGGGCGGCGCGCACCAGACGACACGCCGGGATGACGTCACGGCCCATGCGCAGTAGCGCGCAGCTGGTGGGAGCTCGGCCGAGCCGCCGCCAGAGGCGCCTGCTGCAGTCACGGACACCACGAGCGTTAGGCACTAACGCGGGGAAACGGAGAAGCGCGGATGGCATCGGCAGCACCTCTGCGCGTTGCCTCGTTGTAAGAAACTTGCATGAAACTTGCAAGCGCTAGCTAACACATCAAATAATAACGACCTAGAAGGGACCTAAAAACCAGGATGTCCACACCATGCACCACAGAAAAACTGCAAGTAGTTGACTTAAAAAAGTGTCTACGACAGACAATTTATGAAGAGGTGGTACCAGTCCAGTTGAATCTCTGTTGTGTCACGCAGATGCATTTCAAATAATAAATCGTATGAGCACACTGAAATTTGAACGAGAAGATGGGTTCAGGGTTTCGGTCCAACATGCGTGTCTTCCATAAGCTATGTAGTATAATTTGGAAAAGCATATCAAATAGCACGTCGTCTTCGCGGGGTACAGTCAAGTATGGGATGGTATGCTGATTAAAAAAAAAACTTCTTTCCTAAAGGGCTACTGCAACAAAATTTCACTTGCTCTGAAATGCCTCTAAATGCTTAGCATATACTATCAATGTAATCTTGGCAAAGTCGCGCAGGACTTATAATTGTGTAATTTTCTTATTAGCAGCCTTTAAATAACGCCTAAGCAGACGGAGCGTGCACATGGTCGTGAACGGTAGCGATGCGGATATGGTGAAAGGCCCAGAACTAGAGCACTGCGCGGGGCTCATTTTTCGGCCCGAGCTCGGCCCGGGCTCGCTTTGCGAGGCCCGAGCCCAGCCCGGTCCCGTAATGCTAAACCCGAGCCCGGCCCGGGCCGGGGCGTACATTACTGAGGCCGAGGCGTACATTACACGAGCCCGGGCCAGGCCCGGGCCCGGGAATTCATTACTAAGCTTAGCTAGGGCCCGCGTGTGCATGACCAGGCCCGGCCTGTAAGAAAAAAATTCATTTTTTACTTACAAATTGTACCGTATCTGTGAGCCTCACCTTCCCGAGGTTTAATCGGCTGCAGTATATAAGCAATAAAAGGCCGAAATCTGTTTCTCCCACGGGAACATCAGTAATCCGGCCATTTCCTGTGCTGCTATTCTCCCGCTGGTGCGCATGCACTTACTTACCTTGATTTGTACGATATCGTCGTATGATGTCATTTAGCATGCAAATATGTAGGGTGTTTCATTTTAGCTGAACCAAATTTTTATAGATTGCCTGTGGCAGATAGCACAATTATAATCCTTGATCTAAACTACTCTATGAGGCGGCCATTACTTGCACGAGCAATCAAAACGCCTAATTGAAGAATTAACATAAGTGTGCTAATTACCTTTTTAATGAATTATTTTACGGTAACCCGCCGAGGTGGCTCAGTCAGCTAAGGCGTTGCGCTGCTGAGCACGAGGTAGCGGGATCGAATCCCGTCTGCGGGGGCCGCATTTCGATAGAGGCGAAATGAAAAAAAAAAAAAAACCCGTGTGCTTGCGTTGTAGTGCACGTTAAAGAACCCCAGGTGGTGAAAAATTTATCCGGCGCTCTCCACTACGGCGTGACTCATAATCAGAACTGATTTTTGCACGTAAAACACCAGAAACAAGAAGCAGGAAAGAAAAAGATTTTACGGCACATCTTTCAATCTACGAATTATAGCCGCCGAGTTCGCAAGGCGTATGCACTTGGAACGAATTCTCAGGACCAAACCAGTTTCGAGGTAATACTTTTCAAAGTGTCCAACGAAATCCATCAAATCAAATCAATCTACTCTCAAGTTTACCTTCTGGACGTTCATTTTGGACTAAAAGCTACATAAGTAGCTTGACGTGACCCAAAAGACCAGGCAAAGCAATAGTACAGCAAACAGTGTGCGCACATGCACAATAATTCACATATATTTCCAGCTGTCGCTGGAATTCCTCATGGACGAGATAGCCATGAACGGAAAGACAAGGAATATTTCCGTCACGGCGAGTTAACAGAATTAGAAAAAGTTTTAACAGAATGCATTTTAAACAACACTACAATATCAATACTAGCTATCCAAACAACGCAAAACCATATACAATATAGCATGACACTGAATTTTACAAGATTAACATTTGCTAAGAAAACGAAACAGGATGTACATTATATACTCGGAACCATACACAAAGGCAGAATAATAATCACATCAGATACATTACAAGCGACCAAAGTATGAGCTGAATTCTTTCTTACTGAAATTATCGACATTTTTGTATTTGTTCAAAGTGAATGGTAGGTTATGTATTAAGGACTGATGCTTATAGAGTGGTCTGAAGTATGGAATTGACCCTATCTCAGGATTTATTGTGTTCGCATTATTGCGACGACGCTCTAAGGAGGATAATTGTTATATGTAATTCCAAGATAATTCTGACATGGATGGCCTAATAGATGGTCGAACGCCTCATTGAATATTTAACATAATTCCGTTATTTACTTTTTAATTTATTATTTTACTGGACATCATTCAATCTACGAATTATAGCCGCTGAGTTTGCAAGGCGTGTCCACTTGGAACGAATTCTCAGGACTGAACCAGTTTCGAGATAATTAATTTTCAAAGTGTCCGACGAAATGCATGGGCGTTCCAGTTAACTTTTTGATTGAAGCACAAAAGTAACTGGCCTTAGCGCTAAAATAATGCGATAGTATCGACACTGGTAATAGTGCAATCGCAAAAGCCGTAACATGGAAATGGTTTGAGGAGTGGTTCTTTGTATAATTTATTTTTCCTTACGCGGAAACAATGTTAGTTTTTGCGGAAAAGAAAAAAAATAGCGTAGCTTGCACTGGCGGCGCAATGCTAAAGAGACAGCGGAGCTGATGGGCACCTAGCTAGTCCTGGCTTTTGGGCTAGGCTAAGCACTTCCAAGTCATCCCCAGCATTTCCCGGAATTTCTTTATTATTGATTGATTATCGATTAGCTATTGATTGGCTATCGATTGTCTATCGCAAGATATTGGCCACGTATTTCGGCTAGGTTAAGCACTACCAAGTTATCCGAATTTATAGAATATTGATCGATTATTGATAAGCTATTGGTTAGCTATCGATTGGCTATCTTAAGGTATTGGCCACGTATTTGGGCTCGGCTAAGCACTACCAAGTCATCCCCAGCATTTTGGAAAATTTATTGATTATTGGTCGATTATCGACAACCTGTTGATTGGCTATCAATGGCCTGTCGATAACTGACGAAGTTTAAGTAGTCCCCACCAGTCTTAGCTATACTTATCTAGGCTCAGCTTCGCTGGTTCACAGGTGTATGTGCCATTACGCGTGGACCCTTTCTGTAGTGCTGCCGGGATCGGCCCACATTTTTGGATTCAGCAGACACCTTACGCCCGGTTGAAACAGCTCCGCTGTTAAAAATGAGAACTTCATCTGTTTTACTCTTTGATAATATATACAGTCATTTGATAAGATATACAGTAAAGAGAGTGGTGTGGATCAGAGAACAAACGGGGATTACCGATATTCTAGTTAACATTGAGCAGAAAAAATGGGCTAGGCTACATGACATGGGCAGGCCATGTGATGCGTAGGATGGATAACCGATGGACCATTAGAGCTACAGAATGGATACCAAGAGAAGGCAAGCGCAGTCGAGGACGGCAGAAAACTAGGTGGGTTGATGAAGTTAGGAAATTCGCAGGCGCAAATTGGAATCAGCTAGCGCAAGACAGGGTTAATAGGAAATCGCAGGGATAGGCCTTGGTCCTGCAGTGGTCATAAATATAGGCTGATGATGATGATGACCGTCATCTTGCGCGTGTCACTTCAGCTTGGCACAGAATGCATTGAACCATGCAATGCATAACGGTCGCGTGCGCTCGAAGGCCGGCCCTTCAATGAGCGGGCCCGAGTCTGGCCCGGGCCCGTGGCTTCAAGCCCGATTCCGGCCCGGGCCCGCAGCCTCAAGCCCGAGCCCGCCGACAAACGCTTCGGACGGCCCGGCCATTCCGGTCGGCCCGGGCCCGGGCCCGTGCTCTACCCAGAACCCTACATGACTGCTGATCTCTCGGTAGCGCCTGGGCACCCAGGCGCGTCGCTCGCTCAACACTTGCAAGTTGATGCGTGCCTCTTTCGGCGTGCTTTCTCGTTGGGCACGTGGTTTGAGCTGCTGAAGAGCGCTGACTCGTTGCGTGGCCGTCGGGTGCACAAACACGTTCTCGAACACAAGCGATGGCTGTATAGCGCAACTCTGCATAGAGGAAGGCAGAACAGATCTTTCCTGTTCCAGCTTCCAGGGCGAAAGCGTGCGACACGGACCAGCCAACGCGCACAAAGCATGCAATCTGCACTTCACGAAGCTGCACACGCTACATTTCGCGAACACAATCACTTACCCGCGCAAGATCTACGTACCAGATGCTTTCTCAGGATGAGTGTAAGTACTATATGCCGCGATGGCACGCGAAATGCAAAGGTAACTTGTATTCAGGGGCGATATACTCGAGCGATAATTTCCGGTAGTGCGTCATCTTCGAGACATTTCGCGCGTCTCCATAGGTCGGACGCGTCGAAGTAGACAACCGAAGGCACAGCGCCATAAACGCAGTAGGCAAGACCCGCATGCTGCACTTGTCACGACGGAGAGCGCGTCGCGGTATCCGTGGTGTAAATGTGGTGGCAAGCCATGCAGGAATGCGACTTCGCGAGAGTGAAATGGGCAAAGCATTACTACGGCCGGAGTCCGGCTTGTGGGATGTTGTGTTGTGTGGTGGGATGTGTTGCAGTCTCGTTGAAGCTTGTCTGCGTGTCGTCACTTTACGCGCCCTCCCGGCGTGGCGACGAGGTGAAAAGGTCTACTACTGCTGCGGGCAATACTTCCGAACCTTGCCACTGCTACGGCACTACTACTTCGGATTACACTACTACTGCTTCGGACGCCAGGGACTTTGCTGCTACTGAGACGCATCCCTGTTCTGCGTGTGCTATTGATGCTGCGACGATTGACATTGCGGACCTCGGATGCTACTACGGAGACTCGCTCCTGCTTCCAGCGACCACTTCTTCGGTCTCGGAACGGCTCAGACGCTAGCCGGGCGCTAACCGTACTTCGAACGCTCTGCTGCGACGCGTCCACTGCGTCCACGGACCCCAGGTGTGCCTCCGATGCAACGCTACTGCTGATAACCGGGTGTGAGCTTTCTATTATTGCTTCGGGTCACGGACGCTGAGCGCTACAGCGCATTTTCATTGAAGTACTGAACTCGGCACACATGGCGGGCCTTTTTGCCAACCTTCCTCCATTTCTCAACGTGCCCGGTACGCCTCCTATTCTGTGGCATAAATGGAAAAAAAATTTCCGGGTACACCTGAAGGCGGCCGGCGGAAGCGGCTGGGAGGACGAAAGACGCGCGTCACCACTTCTCAGCGCGCTCGGTATCGAGGGCCAGCGCAAATACTTCGCCGCGCAGCACAAGGCGTCCAAAATGCACCACGCACAAGCAGCACGCCGGCAGCGTTGGGCCCGGGAGCGGTATCGACGACGGAAGCGGCGGCGACGCTTCCGACGCTTCCTGCAGCTATACGTAAGCGACGATTGTGGATGCTCCTCATGCGTGACATTATCAGAGTTCGTTGCAAACGTGACGCTTCTGTCGCGGAGGTTAATCACGGCACCGTACTCACGCAGGAAATCAATCCCCAATATAAGTTCCTTGCAACACTCAGAAAGAATGACGAGGGTGGCGACGAAGGTTGAACCGGCGATTAAGAGTCGGGCTGTACATTTCCCGACAGGTGTCATCAACTGACCTCCGGCGGTTCGTATGTTGGGTCCATGCCATGGCGTCTTCACCTTCCTTAGTTTGTCGGCGAGCTGTGCGCTTATGATTGAAAAATGTAATGGGAGCCAGTGTCAACAAGAGTGGCTACTTGGTGGCCGTCAATGTGAACGATGAGGTCGGCGCTGACGACGTCAGTTACGTCTTTCGTAGTTGAGTCCGTCGTATTCGTCGTTGCATTCGCCGTCTTCACCGTATTCGTCGTTGCATTCGTCGGAGTCTTTACATCGTCGTACGTCGATATGGGGATATGGCGAACTTCGAGTACTGGCAACCTCACCCCCGGAGGTCGCTGCGTCTAGTTTCCCCGTCGCGGGCTAGGAGACCTGCCCCTAGTGACGTCGGCAAAACTGCGACGAGTCGGTGAATTGTAGCGCGCAGGTGATGGTGAAGGAGAACGTGATTGGGAAGTCGTCGTATTTTGCGGCAGGCCGTTCACAGGAGCGTCGCAGGCGCGTCGACCGTCATACGGAGCATAGTAGTTGGCAGGGAAGCTTGGGTATTGGAGGCGCGATAGTTGTTCCATTTGTGGCAAACTCGATAGACATGTCCAGCTTCGCCACAATGGTAGCACACTGGTCAGCGATCGACGGTGCGCCACAAATCGGTTTTCCGACGCTGATAGTTCGGTGGCAACTCTCCATGGAGGCAAGGATTGGCGTGCGTGTGTCGAAGATACGACATTGTTTGTGGTGGCGTGATCGACGAGCTCGGTAGAGTCGACGGGGGTGACGATATCGACTCTGTTTGTAGCATAGGTGATGGCGTAGTTGCGGGTGTCAACGGCGTCGAAGTTGCGTTGACTGGACGGCGAACAGCCTCCACATAAGTAAGACCCCGCGGCGCGTTACGACAGTCTGGCAATGAAAAAGCTTGCCGGACTTCTTCCCGGACGACATCAGCTACAAAAGAAACAGTTGGCGCCGGTTCCGTACCCGTAGTGACAAATCCAAGCTGCCGAAGATCTTATCGCACAACCTCTCGGATAATTTCACACAGAGGCTTGTCGTTACTTGCAGCCAGAACGGAAGTGTTCGCCGCAGAGTTACTCATGTCATGCTGGCGGCATGACATGAGTAACTCTGCAATAGCCACATAGGCTATTGGTCCAACTATTTTTGTATGAATTATTTGTATTGTATAAATAAAGCTCATTCTGATTGATTGATAGAGAAAGGAATTCAACAAGAGGGGACACTCCCATAGGGCCCAGCGGCCGAATTGACTGCAGCGTGCCAAGCGGTCGGTGTCAATCACTTACATCACTTCCGGTTTTGGTTTTGGGCGCGCGTATTTTGAACGCAAGCTAGCGCGCCGGCTGCACCCCCCTCCCCCCCCCCTCTTTTTTTTTTATTTTGCTCTTCGTGCAGAATCGGTTTATTATTTAGTAAAAATGATGGCGAACAATCTCGTACAGTCCCATCGAATCTGTGCCACGTGCAATTTCACAAAGTAGACGCAAGACCTTTTGTGCAATGAGGAAATATTTATTTTGCTCTATATAAAAGCTCGTTCCGCGATTTTTGTGCGTTCATCCAACGCTGTGACACCAGCAGGTAAGGCAATAGTTCCAGTATGAAGCTCCACCGGACGGCACCAGCTGAAAAAAAAGTAAATTACAAGCATGTTACATTTGCAAGCACGTAACAGCATGTTACAAGCATGAGTCATTTTGTTATTTAGACATAGGAATACTGCGTGTAGAGGCGAAACGTGCGAGAGCGGTGAATGGGCGTCATTACAAACAAAAGCAATTCGCTTTTACATACATGGCGTAGAAAATACCCGACTCATCCCAAACCATATATGAAAACATCTGATTTCCGAGCGTTCCCGCATTTCCGGGCATTATTTCCTGCACTTTGTCAGCACAAATACACTAGCGACTTCGCGTTTCCGAACTTGGCCTCGGGCGACGCGACGGTACGCTACATACATAGAGACGGACGCAACAGGCACTCAAGACAAATCCGTGGGTGCAATGCCTCTTTTCAGTCCTTTAGAAGACGTAATTTTCGAATTACAAGTTTATGATATGTTCGTCGTTCGCGCGTTCTGCCGGCGCCAGCAGCACACCGCATGTTATCACTCTTGGCAATCACCCATCGCGTTTTCAACAGGCGTGAGTGCCGAAAGAAGGTATATGTTGTTGCGGAGCCACAAAAAACGTCACAGACTTGTCCCTCTAAGATTCATTACACGCCAAACTAACTTTATCACCACGGCCGAGATGCTTATCGCTAACTGCGTCACAGCGCCCTGTGCGGCTAGCGTGCCTCAAAAGTACCCCAGAAAGTAACGAAATTACTTTTCAGTAATGTCTGGCGTCAGAGAAAGCGGCACAAACTTCTCCTAGCAAGATGCACTAGACGACAGTGGCGCACCGACGGGGGGGGATTCGGGGGTTGGAACCCCCCCCCCCCCCCCTGAGGACGCTTAACCCCCTCCCCCGCTTTTGTTTAACCCCTTTTCTTTCCTTACGCATTTGAGTACCGCATTTAAGATGTAAGACGCGCAATCGTCTGCACACTCGCAAAAAGCGCATTTTTTGAATATTTCCCGTGAAGAAATCGAAATTAGTGCTGTTTAGATGGTATTGGCAAACTGTCAACCCCCCCCCTGGCAGAGATCCTGGGTGCGCTACTGCTAGACGACGCACCTCGGGCGAGTTAGTTCTCGCTAACTGCGACACGGCGCCCTGTGCGGCAAATGTGGTTTAAAAACCGAAATAAGTTACCATAATCATCTAGGAAGCGTCGGAAACATGTCTCAGCACGATTCATTAACTCAAATTAACTGCGCCAGGATGTCCGAGCTGTTTTTCGCTAACTGCGTCTTAAGTCTCGGTCCCGTGCCGTAAGCATAATTGCGTCGTCGACTATGAAACAAGATTTCTCACCTTGCCGTGGTCCAATAGTGCAGTGGTGTCTTGTCCCAGTGCAGAAGGAACGCAAGAATACGCCGAGAGCCCAATAAACCAGGTTACAATTAAAAATGTCACAGTTTCGGCCTAAGGGCGAAGAAATGAATGCGATAGCAACACAGCAATGTCATACGAAGTAAGGTGAGCGGCTTTGTTAGCAATATGAATTGTAGTAAACATGAGCTGATTAAGTAAGGAGGTGTGCTGCGGCGTAAGTAGAGCGACATGACGAGAGACTCGATGACCACGAGAAGGCGCGTGTGAAACGGTGGTGTTGATGAGAAGCGCTTCCCGTGGGCAGCGCGTGCGAAGGGACACATCTGTAGCGCTGCACTGCCGATCCGGGCAGCATTGCATGTGTAGCGTGCGTTGGAAAATGTGGCCCGACTATTACTAACTGAATGAACAAGCGTGGTGTGAGCGCGCACAAACAAACATGAATAGCTCACACTGAATGACTGCAGACAACGACCGTCAAAACTCTGGCAGCAAGCGGATACGCCGCAGCGGCGAACGCACGTGCGGTCTATCGCTTCAACGGAAACTGAGCCCATAAAGGTCAGAGCCGTGTGGAGATAAGAGACGGTGCGAGCGAGCGACGATCGCGGTTGTTGGCAGCGTAGAAGTGCGCCCCCCCCCCCCCCCCCCCGCTCTCTCCGGCGCTGGCTTACCGCTTCCTTGCTTGCGCGTGGGAGAGATAAGAGACTGTGCGGACGAGCGACGAGCGCGGTTGTTGGCAGAGAAGTGCCCCCCCCCTGCTCCCTCCGGCGCTGGCTTTCCGCTTCCTTGCTTGCGCGTGGGAGATTGAGTGCGTTCGCCCTCCGTGATAGCGCGCGTCCCCGCACGCTTCCGCTGGGGCATACGGCGCGCGGCGAAGATTTTATCTATGCGGAACCTCACGGCGACGGCGACGCCGACGGCAGAAATCCGGTTGAAGTGTCCATATAATTGCTATCGCAATAAAAAGAAAAAAAGGAGACAGACGGGGTCGCCGCGCGCGATCGCTCAAACGCGCGCGCAGCCACCCTCGCTGGCTTCGGGGGAGTGTCTGGCGGATGACGCATGTATCTGGCGCGTCATTGACCTGTGGCTAGGTAAGGCAAGGAAAATAAGTCGCAAAGCTTAAGTTCATTTATACGCGAAACGTTTTAGTTTTCGCGGCAAAGAATTTAAAAAATAAATCAATGCCTGTTAACTTAAGTTCACTTCCTTTTTTTTTCGATGCTCGCGGCAGCTAACGTTCGGTGTCAAAAGTATAGCGTGACGTATGGTGACGTGTTTCCTGTTGCCAGTTTTTGCCGAGTGTCCTCCCCTCTTGTTGAATTTCTTTCTCTATGCTGGCGGTATCGTTGCTGCAGGGCCCGTTCAATGGCTGTGGCCTCTTTGTGAACTCCGCCACGGTAGTCGGTGGATTTCTCACAAGGCCGGCAAACAGTCGTTCTTTCACTCCTCGCAAGAGATACCGCAGCTTTCGCTCCTCTGGCATGTCAGGGTCTGCTCTACGGAAAAGACGGGCCATATCTTCCGAGAACATAGCAACGCTCTCATTGGGTTTCTGAATTCGGATTTCGAGGAGACGCTGCGCATTTTCCCTCCTGTCGATGCTCGTAAAGGTATCCAGCAGCTGTGTGCAGAAGTCGTCCCAGGTGGCAAAGCTTCTCTCCCGGTTGACGTACCACGTACGAGCATTGTCCTTCAGATAGAAATAGACACTCGAAAGTTTGTCCGCCGAGCTGGTCACATGGTTGTACTTGGCGACGCGCTCGAACTGATCAAGCCAATCTTGGACTTCAAAGGCATCACCATGAAAGCTCTCCGGAACCATAGGGTTCTGCAGGGTTACTTGCTTTGGAGCCGCGGTGGCCATGGTAGTTGCAAGGGGCGAACGATTTCTTGAGGTTTCTTGCAGGGGACCTGACTCGGGCGCTAGGCCTAGTAGGCGGCGACTGAACAGGTGGACCGGTGTTTCGATGCGCAATGGCGATTCCGGGCTCGATCGTTGGCTCCGCGAAGGGGTGCCATGCTTGAAGGATGGAGAATACCCAGCACCTCCACTAGTGTTGCCCAACTCTCCCCATCTCTCCGAATGCCGCGTTGGCTTTGTTGAGCGCAGACAAGCTTCGACGAGACTGACGGGAGACTGCTCCTCCGCGTTTATTGCAGGTCGTTTTATGGTGGGGGAAGAAGGGCTATTGGTCAGCGAGGCACAGGTCACATGATCGGCCTGGCGACGCCGGGTTGGTGGAAGCAAAGAGGCATGTTTAGGCGTACTTTGCGCCGAGCCGATGGCTGGGCTAGAGGGTAGGCCCCTCTAGCGCGGCCATGCTGTGCCTTAATTTATCTACTCATCTTTTGCTACAGATTACGGTAGTTCTCAGATCGGGCGACTCCTAGGGTAGCTAAGATTAAATCAGGTTAAAGGCGTGGAAACACAGTCTAGCGTTTCCGGTGCGCCAGGCAGCGGCAGGTAAAGGGAAGGATACGTCGTGCAGGGGCGCTATAACGTAAAATGATTCCAAATTGTTTTGATTCCAGTTACTGCAATCAGCCTCCACGAATGGTCAAAACATTTTCAGGCCACTCCCAACTTCGCCTGTCTGTCACCCGACGTCCCGAAAACCTCAATAGCTCCCTATCTGATATAACGTGTACACACTAATTATGCATGATTCAACCGTACAAAATAAAAATAATCATTCCTGATTCGACGCCTCTTCACCATTAGCCCTCTACTATTGGTCCAATGTTTTCTGGCTACGCCTACTTCGCCTGTCTGTCACGCGACCACACAAAACCGTGAAAACTCACCACGTCAAAGTGACGTGTACGCAAAAAAAAAAAAGCATTAATATGCCGAACAAAACTGAAATTTTTTTTCTGAATAGCCACAGACGGCCCTTTCCGAAAGGAATAGAAGATGGCTGCCCGCCGATCGCTCAGACCCTCGCTACTCGCACCTGCCGGTGAGCATTTATTTATTTGCGCGTGATAAACCTTTTTGCGGGGCAGTAAAATGTTGTCGAGCCCTTTCGGCATGCATACGACATCGCTCTGCCAACTCTTCCTTGCTGAGGATCCGTTTTAGCGACATTCTTAACCTTCCGTTGCATGCCGCCGCGATATTCGATCAGCCACCGCAAGCTAAGTAAGGCAAAGCGGACCAATCGGAGAAGCCGGCACCACCCTTTTCATCCGGCTATCTATTTTCACGGTGCTGGCTCGGCCCCATCGAAACCTTCTCCACTAGAGCATGCTCTTCGCCTCTTGTAGGCCAATTAGATAAGTAAAACCGGTGAGTGTAGAGAATGTTATTGGTTTTGAAAGCGAACAAAGGTGACCTCCTATAAACGAGAGTGTTTGATTGGGTTGTTCAGACAACGCTGCGGGTCACCGCTCGATGCTTGCGTCGGTGGTTGCGTAAATTTGACGTCAGGAGTTTGGAATCAAAATAGTTTGCAATCATTTTACGTTATAGTGCCCCAGGAGACGCTAACATCACAAAAATTTCACATTCTGTACAGTTCGGCGCGGTAAACGTCGTCCGCAGCAGTGCGGTGATCAATTGTTGCCGGAGCGCAAGCGCACGTGTGCGCGGCTGGCGAGTCCTTTGTTGAAGGCGCAAACTCAGCACCCTCGCCTCAGTGAAACCGAAATGCATTTAGGCCAGAATGCTGCTGGTAAGCGAAGCTAGCACGCGATACACTTTATTCTAGCGGATCCGGCGTGAGATAAGATATGCTCTATCACTGCGTCAGCCACGCTAGACAGTAGAGCGTCGAATTTTCGCCGACGTAGCGTAACTGCACCACGCGTGAATCGCGTCCGCGCAACGTCCGACTATATCCGCCCCTTTAGCTTGGTCACCCTAATGCGCTCTTCTTCTCCGACCGGAGACAGAACTCATAGAGTTTCTGATGGTTAAACGTAGACAATCAGATACAGAATCCCCCTTGACTTGGAGAGTACTTCGCTTTAAAAGAATATCGTGGGCCTACAACGGCATGTGCACAGCGCACAAAGCAGCTGGCAGAGTATGCCAACTGTGTGCATTGCAGACGTGCAGGACCTGTTCGCTGATACACGGGAATGATATACAAGCGAGGGAAACAAGACGACCCGGGTGCTGGTTTCTGCACTCTAAATCGTACGTCACTTCCGGCGACTGGTACTGATGGCGTTTTTGTTCTTTCGGTTTCGGTGCGCCCACTCGCATTTCAGGCTTAAAATTTTCTACAGAGGCTACTTTATGTCTAAATTATCAGAGCTGGGCCTTTTTATACGGTACAGAGTTTCGTTGCTGTTGACCTTTAAGAACTCTTTGAAACACATATCCAAAACATTATCGCACCTTTAAAGTTTATTAAGGAATGCACTATAGTTTCGGGTACATCGCAAAGGCGCCAATCCACAGTAGATACAAAATGCCTTGTAAAGCAAAGCTCTCTTTGCCTCTTTCTTCGGCGCAATTGCTGCTGCTGCTGCTGCCGCTGCTGCTGCTGCCGCCGCCGCCGCCGCCGCCGCCGCCGCCGCCGCCGCCGTCTTGTACGCCACGGTGAGGGGTGGTTCAAAGCTTGTATATACATGGCAGCAGTGTGGCAGAGGTGAAGTCGATGCGAGAAACTCGTTTGGACATTTCCCTCTCGTGGCATGTGCACAAAGGCCGCTGGAGATCCCTGGGTGCCACCACATTAGCCTCTTGACAGTTGTAATTATCCGTTACACCCCTCAAAAGCATAGCAGAAACTGCTGCGGTTAGCTTTCTATTAACGTTCAAGTCCACAAGAGATGGAGATATAACTGTAGAGAAGAGGGGTAGAGGAGGCCGATAATGGGTAGAACCGACGCAGTCGCGAAACTTGAGAACAGCCTTGGCACTATCGCAGATTCGCAGTGCCCATAGAGAGGGAGAGGGCGATGGAGGGAAAATATCACGTGAGAAGGCAAGGAAACAGCGGTTGCACACAAGCTGAAGCCACGGTACAGTATGCTTCTGCTATTTCTGAAAAATAAACACGATGGATATTTGTCAAGCCCACAACTGTCGCAAAGCCGCATTAAATCACCCTGGGGTCTAGGCGACACTGCGGAAGCGGTCGCACATCAAATCAACACTTCCATGCCCGCCATGGTAGCTTGACGGCTATGCATTGCTCGAGATCGCGGGTTCAGACCCTACCATGGCAGCCGCATTTTGACGGGAACGAAATACAAAAACGCTAGTGCACTTAGATTTAGGCGCAAGGTAAAGAACACCTGGATGACAAGATTAATCCGGAGTCCGCTACTACGGCGTGCCTCATAATCAAATCGTGGTTTTGACACGTACAGTCCCATTATTCAATTAGAGTTTAACACTCCTGTCACGATGCGATGTGTCATGCGCACCAAAGATAATGCTCAACCCTCTCTGACATTCTGAACAATAGCGCACAACAACGCCTCAAGCAAACACGTCTCCCTGTGTGTTCTGTGTACTACGCAGACAAACAGCAGTGGTGCACGCAAGGCAACGCTTAACATCAACCCACCCCTCTCGTATTGGATTGAACGCTGAAGAAATTACACATTAGCCATCAACATCACAGCTAATTATCGTCAATCAAAGCAAACAGCATAGAAAGCTTCGGTTACATCGAGTCCCATATATAGCGCGTGGGATCCGCATATTTTTTTATGCAACAAATTTTCAGGGGAGCGTTTAATTGGGCAATTAAAAAAAATGTTTGTACATCGGACCCTTGTGGACTCACTGTAGAACGTCATGCCCGGGCAGACTAGAAAATGTAGAACGGTAAAGGGGAGGTGGGAAAATCATTCATATTATATCTTTATAGTGTTTTTACTTGACACTGTGTAGAGATATTCAGCGAAAAAAAAATAGCGTAGCTTCCACTAGAGGCGCAATGCTAAAGAGACAGCGGAGCTGATGGGCACCTAGCTAGTCCTTGCTTTTGGGCTAGGCTAAGCACTACCAAGACATTTTCCTGAATTTATTGATAATTGATTATGGATGATTATTGAACGGGGATAGCCGATATTCTAGTTGGCACTAAGAGGAAAAAATGGAGCTGGGCAGGCCATGTAATGTGAAGGATAGATAACCGCTGCACCATTAGAGTTAGAGAATGGATACCAAGAGAAGGGATGCGCAGTAGAGGATGGCAGAGAAACAAGGTGGGGTGATGAAGTTAGGAAATTTGCACGCGCAAGCTGGAATCGGCCAGCGCAAGACAGGGGTAATTGGAGATCGCATGGAGAGGCCTTCATCCTGCAGTGGACATAAATATAGACTGCTCATGACGTATGGAGTACATTTCACTGTGTAATTCCTCTTGCTTCGGTTTTTCACTACAGAGTGCCAAGAAAAACCACTCTATAAGGTAGGTTAACACATTCGAGAAAAAAGATTTTCCAATCCGCTTTTTGCATTGCGCTGTGACGGCACCTTAGCGGGCTCCGCGAGAAACAATATGTACGGCGTCGGGGCCCCGCGGGACGCAGAGGCACGCTGCAAGAAGCGACCTGAAATGGGTTTGTACATTTGTCAGTCGTAATTTTCGTTTTGTGTGAGTGGCCGCATGTTGGACAGGATGCCTAGACCGGCAATGACTCTGGTGCGACTAACAACCGTAAGTCGTCGAAAGATGACGACGGGATTTTGTGCAGCTACGCCGAAAAAACCAGTCGCCATGCGATGTGCCTCTGAACGAATACTGTAACGCGATTGACACAGCGCCTACGCTTGTATTCCTGTTATTCATATTTATTCGTACCGAATATGAGTCCAAACATGCTTCGGAAGTTGAAATGCACGAACGTGAGCACTCGCCAGCCGCCCACATCAAGTTTAAGCTGGGGTGGATTCCGCTCAGCGGAGGTTAGCCGTATCGTATATAGCAGCAGATTTCATGTATTTGCCACTGTTAGACCTGCACTGAACGTACACTAATAGGATGATAAAAACTGATATCATAGCTGAGTCTCGACCACAGTGGCCATAGCTCTTTGAAGCGACGACACTGCGCCCAGAGTATTTATGCAACGCAAGAATGGCGCATTTGTTTACATCGGCACGCGTACGGCCACCACTCGCTGTTCGCTTCAAGTACAGTAGAAACCGTGCACCGCTCACACGAAATAATGAGGAAATGTTCAAAGCATATATGGACACTTCTCATGCACATATCAGAAGCGATAACACAGAGACGAGAAGGCCTGAACGTCCCGGGCACATCGAAAACGGCGACAACGACCACCTAGCCGCACTGGCACGCGAAAATGTCGATGCCCGCTGTACTCGCGTGGCAACGAGCGGTGTTGTTGCTTACGATGCAGTATCGAAAGGGCCATCACTTGTTGCCTGTTTAGCATAAGAGGCAAACTGTTTTCCGTGACTACTAAGGCAGCATAAAAATACACTCTCTGTAGTTGCACTTCCTTCATGGAAGCGCCAGCGACTGCGACCGACAGCCTTCGTTCAAGAACGGTGCCTGTACCGCGGCATTAGCACTGCGCCGTGTCGCCGCTTCCCACTCTGTGTGTGCATCGTACTATGCTAAGAGTGGTACACTTCAAAACGGTAAGGTCAGTACCGAACTATAGAAGCAGTTTCGTTCGTCGTACTTCCTTATCCTATATTTCAGGTCCGCCGGTAGCGGACGAACTCCTAGGCGGTGGTAGGCGTAATGAAGCTGCCTGAACGAGATGGACACCACCTCAAACTTTATGTGGAGGGCTGTAAAGGGCTGTAAAGTGTGCATATCAGCGTCGCAAGCGCGTTTCGACTCAATTTGACCGTCAATAAATACATACACGAGCGCATTTGCGGCGATATCCAGGTTGTCGGTGCAATGTTCTTACTCGGCGGCCGCTCGCACAACGATCAGCACACTGGTTTTGTCGGCGTCGTCGGCACGAAAGCTTATCATACTACGATCACTCGCTGTCGTCGGTCGCTTCTTCGTCATGTATACTTGTATGACAATATAGGTCTCCCACTGGCTCAGTATCACAACTACAGCCGGCCGAGCGTTGGCGCCGGCGTGAGGTCGACTTCTGACCGACATCAGTGTCGTGTCGACATATATTGTGATGTACTGGACGTTAACCGAATATCGCTGTGAACAGCTGAAGTTTCTACCAAAACAGAGCGCAAATACCGCGTCGTCGACCGGCACAACGCCGACAATAAAGAGTCCGCGTGCTCGACGGCTATGCTGCATGCGCGTGCGTCGTCAGCTGCACGAACCACCGACGGCGTACAAAACGTTTTCGGCGCTCACCGCTAGGGTACAGCGCATGCGCACTCGGGACATGCAAAAGGCGGATTGTAGTCCAAAAGTTACAACTACATTTTTAGCTTGTAAAGCTTAGGTAGTTTGAAAGTCTAAAATGCAGGTGCGCTAGAATCCGTGCAGGCGAAAGCACCGCTGTTATGATCGGCTTGAGACTGCACCTGTCAAATGTGGGAAAGAAGCCCGAGCGCCTTTCCCGTGAAGAGATAAACCTCTTACATCCTCGAGGAAGCGTCTAACCTCTACGGAGCAGACGAAAACGGCGAGCTACCAAGAAGGAGGACCCGAGGGAGAGGAGGTCGTCAACTTGACCGCCCGACAGAGGTCTGACACCTGCACAAGTTCCCCGAAGGAGTCATCGGCAGGTTATGATCTTCCTGGAATCTGTATCTCTCCAATGTGGGAAGCAAGCCCCAGCGCTTTTCCCGTGACGAGATAATCCCCTTCATCCCCGAGAAAGCTTCTCACCTCTACCGAGCAGACGAAAACGGCGAGCTACCAAGAAGGAGGACCCGAGGGAGAGGAGGTCGTCAACTTGACCACCAGAGAGAGGACTTCCCCGAAGGAAACATCGGCCACCACGAGGGGATTTAAGGCCGTCCTGGCCCCCGTGTTAATCAGAACTGCTCGAGACTCGGATAGAGTCAAAACCATGTATACCAATGAAGTGAATACAATCTTTTCTATTTTTCATCATCACGATGCCCGCCTTCATCGTCGTCTCCTGATTCCTGCGGTGACGACCCACCTCACCTGGTCGAGATCATATCAGCTGGTTGGCAGCAATGGGATACTCCACCCTTCGTCCTGGCTTCAGCATAATGGTGAGCGTTTGACTTTCTTTGAGAATTTGCCAGTTTTTAGCTTGTGTGTTTTCTAAAACGCCGAATTAGTATCTGTACGTGCAGGCTCCTGTTGAAAGCATCCTCACGTCACAGCAGAGTAAGAAAGTCCTCGTTCGGCATTGACCACGGATTTGGGCAAACGGAAAAAGCCAGAGTTGTTATTACTTTGTGAAGAGCTGGGAATTCAGGTCGGGAAAAGTCAGAGAAAGCCACAGCTTATTGAGGCGATTGAGAAGTGCGGGGCTCTTGAGGGCGAAATTTCAGAAGCATGGGAAGAGATAGAGAAACGAGCTGAGAAATCTGAGCAAAACGCTGCAGAAGAGAAGGAAAGGCAAAGAGCTGAGAAAGCTGAACAAAACGCTGCAGAGGAGAGGGAAAGGCAAAGAGCTGAGAAAGCTGAACAAAGAGCTGCAGAAGAAAGAGAAAGGCAGAGAGCTGATCAAAAGGAAGCTGCAGAAAGAAAGGAACGCGAGGAACAGAGAGCTGCAGAAAGAAAGGAACGCGAGGAACAGAGAGCTCACGAACTAAAGCTAAAAGAACTAGACGTGCAGCGGGATCTGGCCAGGCAATCAGCAAATAACCTCTTAATTGATGAAAGACGTTCAGGTGAAGCAGGAGTGAAGATAAGGGATCTCATGCCGTCGTACAAAGTGAACGATGACATGGGTTTGTTTCTCGTTACTTTTGAACGAACCTGCGAGAGAAACGGGTTGGCACAAGAGAGTTGGCCACAACAGATTCTGACCGTTCTTCCTGGCGAAGCAACCGAAATAATTGCAAGGCTAACGAAGGACGAATCAGAGGACTATCAGAAAGTAAAAGCTGCGCTGCTAAGAAAATATCGGCTCTCAGCGGAGGCTTTCCGCCGCCGTTTTCGGGAGGCAGCTAGGACACCGGGCAAGTCTTATCAAGATTTCACTTATAAATTGAAAGCCAATTTAATTGAGTGGCTAAAACGGGAAGACGCGTTCGGTTGTCACGACAAGGTTGTAGAGCTAATCTGCATGGAGCAGTTCTATGGGTCCTTGAGCGAAGAGATGCGCCTTTGGATTCAAGATAGGTCAGGCGAAAAGGGCTTGGAACGGGCTGCAGTGCTAGCAGATGAATTCGCCGCACGTCGCGAATCCGAGAAAACACGCGTCAGGCCCTTCACTAAATTCAGCAAAGAAGAAAACAAGCGTCCCTTTCACAACGAGAAAGCTGGAAGTGGGACCAATGACGCGCCGACCGATAATTCCGGAGAGAATGAAACCACAATGAAAGAAGAAAGAAAAACAAAAAAGGCATTTGAGGCTAGAAAACCGGTCGTCTGTTTCCGTTGCCAGGAGCCTGGACACCTTGCGATCGGCTGTAGAAAGCCTAGAATTGTTTTTTCTTTCGTGAATGACGACGACAACTTGGCGCTCTTAGAACCCTACCTTCGCGACCTAGTAGTGAATGGATTGCCATGTAAGGTACTTAGGAACTCGGCTGCGACAATGGACATCGTCCACCCTGCGTATGTGCAACCTCAGTATTTCACCGGGGAACATGCGTGGATCCGGCAGGTAGTTGAGAGAATAGTGTCTGCTTGCCCATAGCCAACGTGAATATTGAGGGGCCGTTCGGACTATTGAGGACTGAAGCCGCAGTATCACAAAATCTGTCCAAACATTATCCCTACTTATTTTCAAATCGCTGAGAAATGCTACTAAAGAAAAAGGGCCTGAGTTTTGGCGACCCTACGGTCCAAGCTCTCCCGCGTAACACGGCTCAGGAAATCGCGGTAGAATAGAACAATTGCGCCACGAAAGTGGAAACAGTGGCTCTTCCGGAGGCCGTTCCTTGCGGAGACAAGGCTTGTTTCAGCAGCCCTAAAAAGGTCAAGGAGGCGCTGAAAAACTCCCTTGTATTTCCGCATTTGAACGACAGTCCTGAACCGCCCAAAGGAGAGGAGACTGACATGGCGGCCAAGCAGAGCATGGACATGACACTCGGGGATAGCAGAGGCACATTCAGTGACCGCCTGGCGGGGAAAAAATTTTCAGACGGCGCAAACGAGCGAAGTATTTAGCACAGCGCGAATTCTAGGAAGACGCCACACCGCAGCCCGTAAGCAAAGGGAACAGGCCATCATGCAGAACGTCAAAGGGCTCGTTATGGTGGTTGAGAAAACGGAGACGTCAAAGGCGGATGACATCAGAAAAGGGCGCTTCTCCGCGAGTAGGACGGCGGCTGAAAGGGGCAACCTGGCTGAGGTACGCGCGCAAGCACAGGGCCAGTCAAACAGTCAATGAGGGGGAATGCGCCGCGAGAGGGAGAGCAAAGGAAGAATGGCGATTCTCCTCGCGTTTACGGCCTCCCTCTCTGAGACGCGAAAGAAAGCTGCGGCCACACGAATTGACAGGTGACGGAGGGGGCAGTGTATATCTGGCACGCTTTATTGCCCATGGCGAGGCCCAATGACTTTCAGATTGCGACCTAGTCGAGTGCGCATTAGGAGGTAGTAATTGTCGAATTGGGCGCCTCCATGAGGTTCCCGTTTGTAAATTTGTAAATAGTGCACGTTGCATTTTTTTCATTTGTTAGTTATTAAGACCTTATTTCTTTTAATTTCAAAGATTCCGCGTTAATCTCGGTGATTCGTTGTGATGATTGTTCTGCGCGCCAGTTACGCGAATAAAACCGCGAAGCAGGTTTTGCGACGGTGGTGGCGCGTGAACGCGCTGTTTTTGTAGATGGGCATTGACATTGGAGGTTTGTAGAAACAAACCATTTTGGGTAATTCAATGCTTACAGGGTAGGTGCGTTTATCGGCTACCATTGTAGAATTTGGATTTGGTGAAACGCGTTCGGAGAAGCAATTTTCACGGTGTCGCGCGCAGATAGAGTATGGCTTTTGGTTTTCTGGCTTTAAATGCCACTTTATGAATCAGCTTAATTAGGAGTTCAAGCGGTCATCAGATCGCAGTACATTTTGCCTTAGAAGCGCTGGTACTGGCAGATACTATTGACCCAACGAATAACTAACTCACTGCGCAGCATTTATCCATCTGATCATTTTCAATGCACTCTCAGTCTCTCAATAAATGTGGCTTTCCCGGGCAGGAGAAACAAAAACGTTAGGTATTAGGTTAATTGAAATATGCACTTAAATCTAGTTTCTTTTTCCGTTTTGTTAATTTTCGGGAAGCTCGAACGAGGGCTGCAGGTTTAATTCTGATAAGGTTTTGTGTGAAGAATGTGTGAACCTGGCAGTTCTCATGGTTAGTTGGGTGCTCTCGGTTTGTTGTGCCTTGGGCTTGGCGTGGTCTATTTCCAGAGGGTGTCACCTGGCCTGCCATGGAACAAACGGCGAAACGAAGCAGAGGCACGGGGTCTACGGTATCTTCGAGGTGCTTGGATGCTGCAACCCCTTCGAGACCTCCTGTGGCGGTGGACGGGCTGTTATGATCGGCTTGGGACTGCACCTGTCAAATGTGGGAAAGAAGCCCGAGCGTCTTTCCCGTGACGAGATAAACCTCTTACATCCTCGAGGAAGCCTCTCACCTCTACGGAGCAGACGAAAACGGCGAGCTACCAAGAAGGAAGACCCGAGGGAGAGGAGGTCGTCAACTTGACCGCCCGACAGAGGTCTGACACTTCCACAAGTTCCCCGAAGGAGTCATCGGCAGGTTATGACCTTCCTGGAATCTGTATCTCTCCAATGTGGGAAGCAAGCCCCAGCGCTTTTCCCGTGACGAGATAATCCCCTTCATCCCCGAGAAAGCTTCTCACCTCTACGGAGCAGACGAAAACGGCGAGATACCAAGAAGGAGGACCCGAGGGAGAAGAGGTCGTCAACTTGACCACCGGAGAGAGGACTTCCCCGAAGGAAACATCGGCCACCACGAGGGGATTTAAGGCCGTCCTGGCCCCCGTGTTAATCAGAACCGCTCGAGACTCGGATAGAGTCAACACCATGTACCAATGAAGTGAATACAATCTTTTCTATTTTTTATCATCACGATGCCCGCCTTCATCGTCATCTCCTGATTCCTGCGGTGACGATCCACCTCACCCGGTCGAGATCATATCACCGCTGACTTGCACTATTTCATCGATGTAGGCGACAGTGGTGCCTTTGTTAATGTGCTTGTATTCGTGGCTGAAGTTTGTGAGCATCACTCTTGCTTTCCATTCAGGTAGTTCAGCTATGCCTCTAGCGACGCAAATTTCATGGTCGAGCAGTAAGTGACGATCGCCCTCGACGACGACCTCCATGTGACTTGTTCTTCAAGCACGTTTAAGGCGTGGTAACTGATGTTGGTATCCGGCGGTATCGCTTTGTGCGTTGAAAGGGTTATCGACTTCGACCTTAAAGGGAAACTGAGCAGGTTTCCAAAAAAATCGAGTTATAAGCACCATTTCATACTTTTGAACACCCTGAACACGAAAATCGACAAGAAATTTGACATGGCGCAACCAAAAACGCGTTATTAGCAAAAAAAAAAAAAAAAAAAACTACGAGCTGCGGCTGGGCGGCGCGCGGCGAATCCGGCTCGCATCGATGATTGGTGCAGCGCACCGTGACGTCAATCCATGGGTCTACGAGAGCCCGCCGCATCGTGACAGTTACGGCGACTACCTCCCAGATGATTTCGCGCAGTTCAGTCGCTGCTATGGATAATTTTGATCACTTAGGGGTGATTTGCGTGACACCATACGCGTTTGAACCAGTGGCCCGACAACGAGAAGCACCTACGCCAAGCGCGAGTGCGATAACCAGCGCGGAAGTTGGAATGGAGCACGCCGGATCCGAGGACCTAATTGTGACATTTACCCGCGTTGGAAGCTTTTCTGAAGCTGTACCATTCTATATGGCCTAAGAAGTCAGAGTGAGATTGTATTATCTTCATACCGGGCGTCCTTATAACAAAGAATACGGAAAGAGAGACTCGTTTTGTACACAGTACATTCTACTGTTGCTGTTTTGCAAGTAATAAAATGCAACTGCCGAAGTGCCCTGAAGGTACACATCGCATGGAAATTATTGTATTTGCGATATCGGTTAATTCAGTGTAGATATTAGGTACAAAGATGCCTTCTGCTGTGCTCTGAGCGCAACAAACAATGCGTGCAATCATTGCGTTGTTCGATCTTGCCGCGAATGTGGAGACGCACTGTCAGCACAGTGCATTTTGCAGTTACGAAGTTACTAAGATAACAATACAAGGTGCAGAAGTGTCAGAGAAATATACACCACACGGAAGTGAATTTCTCTTATTTTTGCAGTATAGTTGTGTTGTTTTGTGACCCACGGTGCTAGAAGCAGCGTTCGACGCCCCGACGGCGTGCTAGGGCTGCTTGCAATGTCGTGCGGGAATTTGACAAAAAAAAAAAGTGCCACGGCACGTTGTTATGCATATCTATACGGTTTGCTGTAGTTCTATTTTATGCTTTTTGGCCCTCGATTTCCGGTTGTATTGAAATGATCAGAGGCAAAAGCCCACTCGATCCTGTCGCTTCACGCCTTTGAACAATCCACCGCTTTCCTTAAAGCAAGTGATGTAAGCACTCATTAGGCGCATGAGCACTTAGGTATCCGAGTGCGGCTGGATGCCTGGCGTGACATTGAAAGTTTATTTTAGGTGTCTTTTCTACCTGACGCATATTTCTGTTGCGACAGGTGTTCCTGCCTCCACTGCAGTGCAATGGAAATAGAAGAATGATGTTTGTGCTGCCAGGAAGTAAACGAAATTCTTGCACACGGTCTTGCCTACGGAGGTGTCACATGACCACTTTTGATCGCGATCAAGCCCGATCTGAATCGACATTCTCGACTGCCATTGGCTCCCTCGTGCAGTTTGCGCTAATAAGCGAATTACGAGAGAAATTCGATCCGGATCGGGCATGATCGAGATCGAAAGTGGGCCATGTGACACCTGTATTATGCTCGCAACGCCCATTCTCAGGACATACTCGCAATTTTGCGTGACACATTCGCATGGCGAGTCCCGCGTCTGGGCCGCATTCACGAAGCTTGTCCGTGTAAATTTAGGCGGTCCGTCACAGTCTCGGTTATCGTCTCCACAACCTCAAATAGCATGCGACGGACCGCCGACCATTGAGGACGCGTTCTTTATTATATAAATTAGAGACGTTCCCCAAAATACAAGCCCAGATTCGGAACTCTTCGGGGAAAGCGTCGCCAACGACAGAAACGAGAAACGGAGATTAAAGTGACAGAATGAGAAAGATACCCTGAAAAACATCGTGCTTTTTTTCTACATGCGGCATAAGCTCCTACATTCGACATCTGTGATGGTAATCACTGTCCCGAAAATGTTTTGAACAGGGAAGAGTGGTTCTTGAAGGCTTGAAATTACTTCGTTTCACCGCTGCGATCCACTGAGCAGCTTGTTTTTTCTGCCGTGGTAAATTGTGCAAGATAACGTCGTCTCGGCCGCCGGTGCTCGTACAGCCGTAGGCAGCGCAAAAGGACGGCATGGTGACACTGTATGCTTCTTTGACGGAGTTCTCCTTGCAGTAACAATCCTTTTCAGCGTAAGCCGGAAACGTAGGGTGGAGATCTTGATCATTTGCGATAAAGGCCACGGATACAACATGACTGACGCGCTAAACCTGTGCACGATTTCTGCGCGGGCGCCCAGGACCCCTATATTGACGTCATTTCCGCTAGCTTTCCCCTTCCGCCGCCGCCGCGGGCTGACTCCGCGAGCCGCGGTGGGCGGAGCATAGCTGCGATTTTAATTCTTAATTACGCCGCCGCTACTTGTATGATGGAAAAACAAAACTTCGTACCGGGGATTTCAAGTGTCTGCGCTTCAGAAAAACGTCACTTTTCAGAAATTTAAAACCTGTTCAGTTGCCCTTTAAGTCGATGACTGCACCGTGTTGGTTTAGAGCATCCATGCGTAGGATGACATCCCTGGAGCAGTGCTGCAGGATTACGAAACTCGTCGGGTAAGTGCGGTTCTTAACCATGACTTGCGTTGTGCAGATTCCAGCCGGCGTTATTAGGTTGCCTCCTGCCGTCCGGATATCGGGTCCTTGCCAGGCCGTTTTCACCTTCTTCAACTTGGCGGCGAACAGGCCACTGAAGACGGAATATTATGCTCCAGTGTCGACGAGAGCGGTGACGTTATAACCATCGATTAGCAGGGCTAGGTCGGTAGACCGTTGTCTGGCACTGCGCCTAAGTCGTCATGGCGTCGGATCACGGCTGCGTCGGCTTGCTCCTGTGCTGCTACGTCGCGTCGGCAGGTTCTTTCGTCGGCGAAGTGTTGTCAAGGCTTTTTCCAGGCGGCGTACTGATATCTCGTCGTGATTATTCGCGAATCGTCGTCGTCGTCGGCGGCGGAGTATCTTCGGTATTGCATCGTACAGCAACCGCACATTCATCGGTTGCTGCTTTTAGTTTACCGCGTAAGGGCTGCAGGAGATCGGCCCCGGGTGGGACAGGTGAACTGACGGCGATGCGGCGAGATGTAGCGGCCTGGTGACGGTGAGCGTGAGGGTCGTCGTGGTTGCCACTGGGCTCCGGCGAGGTAGTCGGCGATGTCGCGCGGTCGTTCACCTCGCATTGGACGGGGCGCGTTGACGGCGAATCCCCGCAGTACCATCACGCGGTACTGGCAGCGGCGGTAGGAGTGGCCGGCCTCTCCACAGAGGTAGCAGAGTGGGCGGTGATCGGAGGTGCGCCAAACGTCGGTCTTCCTCGGGCCGTAGCGCTGACCGACAGGTGGGCGCGATTGCGTCGGCGGTGGTGGCTGGCGAAGGAATCGCGGTGGCCTAGGGTCCTGGCGCTGGCGCAGAGGGGCGATAGCCTGGCGTGCAGCAGCGGCGCACTTCAATACTTCCGACTGAGGCTGCGGTGGTTTGGGAAGTCCTAGCGATTGCTGGATTTCCTCCCGTACGATATCGGCAAAGGAAGCAACTTGAGGCTGCGACGATGGTAGCAGCTTTTGCAGCTCTTCACGCACGATCGCCCTGATTGCCTCGCGCAGGTCGTCGGAAGAGAGTCCCTGGACTTTTAAGTAGTGTAGCGTCGAACGGCGATTGTATTGCCGGTTGCGCATGTCCAGTGCTTTCTAGATCGTCATAGCCTCCGAGAGAAAGTCTTGGACTGTCGTTGGTGGATTCCGTATCAGTCCGGCGAATAACTCCTGCTTAACTCCCCGCATGAGCAAGCGAAATTTCTTGTCCAATACCAGGAATTAGGGACATTTCGTACAGTTTCCTTTTTTCGCCACCACGTGGCGTATCGACCTTAAAGAATTCGAAATTCCCGCTATGACGTATGCTATGACGCACAACTAAAGAAAACGCAATAAAAAGAAACACACCCTGAAACTGTGGCTTCACCTCGGTGCTTGGAAACGAGCGCGCTTGTGTATCTGCGTTATCTCGAAGACGGCCAGGTACTTGCTCTACTGACAATGAATCGACGGTTTTGCTAGACACTTCGCCAGAAAGCTCGTCCGCATTCTGGAGAGATGTCTGATCGAGATAACGGCTCCCGCGAAGCTTCCCATGAATATATGTTTTTTTCCTTGAGCAGACTTTTTATTTGTACACCACTGTGGCCACGGTCTTGCGTATACGTCAGGGTTCTGTTTCATGGGTTTTCTATAAAACTGGCGTGATCCATTGTTTAAGAGGAAGCTTTAGCTCGGGCCTATCTTCGATGCCGGATTATCAAATACATGTAAAATGCAGGAATCCCTTTCGGCAATCACTACACTTCAACTTTTTTTTTCTAAATTCATCATAACTCATCAAATTTGGTGCATTGGTTGCTCTGAGAAACTACTTCCGATTTCCGATGTATTTCGATAGGAGCCCCCAAGCTCAATGTTCCCCCTAAGTTCGAGCTTGAATAATATACTTGTTGGCAAGATACGTTTGTAAACGTGTGATCGTGAGCTAATGAGCTAGAGCACTGGCTTACTGAGCTCAACGGCAGAGGATATGTTTAAAAAGCGTCTTGGGAAGGAACAGGAGAAAAGAAATGGAGCAGGCTGGTATGTTATTCAGAAGCGTGTCTGGTTGGCTAAAAATTACTAAATGCGTTGGTCGTCATACCACCTTCCGTTCCATCAGCATAATTTCTATTTCATTCCGCTAGTATTGTGCTATTATTGTCAGTCAATCGAGATTAGAACACCGGTGTCATGGCATTGTATACCGTCCCAATTCTTTATCGCCGTCACTTCAGAATCCTCTCATCGTCGTCATGCAGTCGTCCTTATATGCCCTCGTCGTTCTATCGACATCATTCCTACCTCGTAATTCCATCATCGTCACTGCATGCACCGTCGGTCTGCGGTCCTTGTTCTACCATCGTGAGGTAACATTGGCGAGCGATGGTCATAACAAATCGGGTCAATCAAGGAGACAGTGTATGGCCGCATATAGCCGAATCACTTGAAAATGAGGAGAAACACTACGGATTCTAAACAAAGATGTCTTAGCTAACACGGTGTGTCGCTTCTTGTTCGCTAGATTGTGTAAATGCTAATCGCATTAACTTCGATAATCATCTTAACATGGGTTCTGCAGGAATTCTTTCGTCTTCGCGACACTAACGAACTCTTGTCCACATTGTTCCCAGCCTATTAACATCTCGAATTCCTAGAGGTGATCGTGCTCAGGCATGTGACGGACGACCCGAAGTTTGATGGAGGTAGCGGTATGATTTCGACAGCGGCACCGCCTATCGACCAGGAGAAACACATTTGGGTGGGTGGGAATAGCGGCGAAAGGCACACTTCATGAGTTGCTAGACATCACAGATTTGAATCAACCTGACAAAGAGTTAGAAATATATATGCATTGCAGTCGCGCTAAAGAAATTGAAAATTATTGGATTGGTGCGAGACTCGCTGCAAAAACATTCATTAGACTGTGTCGGGTATCCGAGCTATCCTTAACGGGAATTAATGAGATGAGTTTCGATAGAGCTCGTTAGATTTTTCAAGAGCGGAAGACGTGCCTAGAGGCAGAGTCGACTGCAATATTTTATTGCTGCACAAAATTATCTAGATTTTCGGCATGATCATTTTAACGGAAAAACAAAAATTTAAGAAGTTTTCAAGAAGTACTTAGAGTACATTGATAAAATTGTAGCAAACAAATTCTGAAAAGTTAATTTGGAACTTTTTTGTGTCCTAAGGCACAGAGCAACTTACTACTGGTTTCCATTAATTTTCTTCGTTATATTTTCAAGCGAGTTGAATATTCTGCCGTAGGTTAATTCACAATTAGCCCAACTAATTAAACTGAGACTTTCAAGTGTATATTTGTGATGATGTGGATAGTGGCGTGCGGTGCCAAGACAAAGTGCGTGACAGGCCAGATTGAAGTGATGGTGATTGTATGGCAGCACCAAGAAGAGGATTGCTGATGATGACAATGGAAAAAGACCACCACGTGCCATGAACAAAGAAGTGGTACGAGAGCACGCAGAGCGTGAGAGCGAGCGGCAGCTTCGAACGCAAGCTCGCAAAACGGCGGCTCCAGGCTCGGGTACCGGCGACCGGGTGTCCAGCTACCGTGCGGACCTGGTCGTGGATCCCGCTCGTGGCTGGGCTTTCCTGCGCGCCAGCGGCCTGCTGTGATAGCGGCCTGGTGCAGTGCTTCCTGCTTGGACCGGGACGCCTGAGCTACCAGCTACCAGCCTGCTGAGCGAGCCCGAGGACTGGCGACCGGGCGTCCTGCTACCGTGCGGACCTGGTCGTGGATCCCGCTCGTGGCTCTGCTCTCCTGTGTACCAGCGGCCTGCTGTGATAGCGGCCTGGTGCAGTGCTTCCTGCTGGCCACCGGGGCGCCTGAGCCCGACGTTATAGCGGCCGACGCGTGACAGGCCAGGCGTTGCTGGCCAGCTACAGCAGTGGCCTGGTGTTCTACCGGCCTACTGTTTCACCTGCTTCCACGTCGCGACAAGGTGCGGCGCGACAGCAGCGACGTAGCCACAACGACGCTCCACCGTCACAACCACCGTCACGGGCACCGCAACGACGATGCATACGGGCGAGTGTTGACGCATGAGTGTTAGGCACGTGTTTTATATGGAAGGACAACTCCCGAACTATAGCCCACGTACATGTGCATGTAAATAGTCTGTGTCGTTTAGCGTGTCTGTATAAAGTCTGTGTTTCGTGTAGCAAGCTCCCGTCTGCCGTGTCATTATTAAACGGATCCTGGGCCCAACTGGAAACCGGCAAGTTTGTCGTTGTCGTTTCCCATCACAATCTGGCGAGCCTGCCAGGATCCGCCAGTAACATCCCAAACGCGGAGACCGGCATTCGGGTGTATACACGCAGCCTAGACGTCCGGTATGGATTTAGACAAGTTAGCCGCCACTGCAGCACAGTTAGGCTTGTCTTGCGCCGAACTTTGCGAATGGATTGAAAAAGAACAGGCTAGGCAGAGGGACGAACGAGCAGCTGAGCTAGAGGCAGCCAAAGCAGCAGCAGAAAGTCAGCGGTTAGCCGACGAAAGGCAGCGACAAATTTTGCAGCTGAAGCTCAAGCTTCAAGAAGGAGCGCAGAGCGAGATACCTGCCCCAGCCGCGCACTTATCGTCACCAAAGCTACCCTGCTTCAATCCCCAGAAGCTCCTGCCACTGTTCGATGAACGACACGACGACCTCCACGCGTATCTGCAGAGGTTTGAGCGTGTAGCTACTGGACAGAACGAGGCAAGTTGTGAACTTGCATCCAAGGACAGAAAGGCAATGGATATTAAAGAACTAATCGAGCTAGGCGAGAGCATGGGACTAGAGAAAGCAGAGTTGAGAGACTGGGTGGAACATCAGCGGTCATTGGAGTGTGAGAGGCGTGCTGCTGAAAGAGAAATGGAAAAAGCTCGCCATGCAGTGCAACTTCAAGCTGAGCGAGTGCGTCATGAAGAAGAGCTATGCATCCTCAAATTGCAGATCGCAGCTCGTGAAGCGCTCACTAGCGCTATGACTTTCGGCAGCATGACTCCATCCGATGGTGAAGCTGGTAATGGGGTTATTGCCTTGTCTTCCCCGCCTCCCGCAACCAAGTCTTTAGGTTTGAAAACGGGCGATGAGGTGGCTCAAAGTTGCTTGTCGCGTGAGCAAACATTCTATGTTTTGCATGATCACGAAGCTCACAACGTTGACAAAACTAACGCAAGAACCGCCCTAAGCCACAAAGATAAATTACAAGACTTGAACTGTGACTCACTATCAGAGCAGTCTTTAGGTTTTGGCGGTTTGTTAGATTCATGCTCTTCAACCGAAGAGGCTGCTGCGCAAACGAAAGTGCATGTGAACCCCGTTCTACATGACACTATACAAGACGCAGCTTTGTACTCTGGTATAATCAGCAATAGAGATTGCCAGCAAACTCACCCAGCCAATCTTTCACAATCTGTAAGAGTGGCACCCATGATGTCAAAGCAAACGCCTAGTAACCAGGCAATGACTCCAGTGGTATGTGACTTAAGCGTAAGCACCCTATCTCAACAGCATATGCAAACTACAGCATGTCAGGTGAACCCAAGGTCTAACAATGAATCGCCTGTGAGACAAAATGAAGCGCTTATTCACTCACCTTCAAATGTGAACGGAGACGAGCAGACAGATGTTCGGAATCTTCCACTGAATCATGAAAAAGTTGATTCGTGGAATTCAACAGCTGATTTCGATTCTAAGATCCCAACAAGATTAGGGATATCAGACAATCACTTTGTGCAAGCTTACACCAGGCGCGTAGGAGTGGCTGACCTCACACGACGCAGCACATCTGGCGTTGCTTGGCGTGCGTGGTTAACTCATAAAAGACCGATAAGTAGGATTGAGACATCCGCGGTTCGGTTGATCTGGGAGCGGGTAACATAATAATTCAGTGTACCTGCACCGGCATGCTCTACCCCGGACTCTGACAAAGATGTGAATGGTTTTTTGTGTTTCTTGGACACTATTGTTGTGTGCCATCGTGATTGTCGCGAACAGTACTGCAGTTTTTTTTTATTAGAACTTTGAATTGTGTTAGAACTTTCGATTTTCTTGTGAGAACTTTGGCTTGTGTTCCGAAGTCTAAACGTGTTTTGTCATCAATTGTTTGAAAACCACGAACTTTTCTTGAACTATTCGCACGTGCCTGCACTCATGCACCCCTCCTCCTGTGTTGATTAGAATAGTTGCGGGCAACTATCTTAAGTGGGGGGCCCTTGTGATGATGTGGATAGTGGCGTGCGGTGCCAAGACAAAGTGCGTGACAGGCCAGATTGAAGTGATGGTGATTGTATGGCAGCACCAAGAAGAGGATTGCTGATGATGACAATGGAAAAAGACCACCACGTGCCATGAACAAAGAAGTGGTACGAGAGCACGCAGAGCGTGAGAGCGAGCGGCAGCTTCGAACGCAAGCTCGCAAAACGGCGGCTCCAGGCTCGGGTACCGGCGACCGGGTGTCCAGCTACCGTGCGGACCTGGTCGGAGATCCAGCTCGTGGCTGGGCTTTCCTGCGCGCCAGCGGCCTGCTGTGATAGCGGCCTGGTGCAGTGCTTCCTGCTTGGACCGGGACGCCTGAGCTACCAGCTACCAGCCTGCTGAGCGAGCCCGAGGACTGGCGACCGGGCGTCCTGCTACCGTGCGGACCCGGTCGTGGATCCCGCTCGTGGCTCTGCTCTCCTGTGTACCAGCGGCCTGCTGTGATAGCGGCCTGGTGCAGTGCTTCCTGCTGGCCACCGGGGCGCCTGAGCCCGACGTTATAGCGGCCGACGCGTGACAGGCCAGGCGTTGCTGGCCAGCTACAGCAGTGGCCTGGTGTTCTACCGGCCTACTGTTTCACCTGCTTCCACGTCGCGACAAGGTGCGGCGCGACAGCAGCGACGTAGCCACAACGACGCTCCACCGTCACAACCACCGTCACGGGCACCGCAACGACGATGCATACGGGCGAGTGTTGACGCATGAGTGTTAGGCACGTGTTTTATATGGAAGGACAACTCCCGAACTATAGCCCACGTACATGTGCATGTAAATAGTCTGTGTCGTTTAGCGTGTCTGTATAAAGTCTGTGTTTCGTGTAGCAAGCTCCCGTCTGCCGTGTCATTATTAAACGGATCCTGGGCCCAACTGGAAACCGGCAAGTTTGTCGTTGTCGTTTCCCATCACAATATTGTTCTTGGACAAATGCTTTAAGACTACGCGGATGCTGCACAATTTATCAACATTGCTGAGGGGAATATGAAAAACAAAATAGAAATGCAAAGCACTTTATTGCCTCGTAAATTTTTATTTTGAATGCTATTTCCACTCGTTAAGTGGCGCGACCCTCGTGTTCGCAGCCTTGTATATGTTTTTGTAGCACTAGGTGCGTTATCTGCGAATTTACGTGAATAAGCAAGCAGATCATACTTTAATCTGGCGGAGAAAAAAAAACAAGGGAAGCCTACGTTGTAGATGCACTGTACTGAAACACAATTAGACAGAGTCTAAATTTGCATATATTTCTAAACAAGGGTGCCTAAATTGTCGATTGAAAAATTGACATCATTATAATGAAAGCGAATAAAGCAATAAAGATGGCATGTTCCGCGTGAAAATATGATGAGCTATAGCCTTGTGGGTCAACAATTTCTGTTTAATGAAAAAAAAGCTTCTAGTGGCCGTGTATTATCGTATTTCTGAAAACCAGTAACCAGCGTATCTAAATTTACATTCGCGCCAAAATTAGTGGCTCGAGTTCTATCACTGTAGGTACATCCGAATGACTATATGAGATTAAAAAGTGAGATTAAATGGAGGGTGGCGGCGTGTATGGTAGTGTTCACCTATGCCTTCGCTATAGTATGTTGCCGCACACTTTAAAGCACGAGCATGGTGATCAACCGATGTGCTTTTTTACATTGTACTTCACCCCTAAATGTAAGCCGGGGTTCTCCTACTCCCTGTGGTTGTTGCCAGCCTGATCCCTCCCTATTTTCCTAACTTTCCATTGCATGGTTTGTTTTCATACCAAATATTCACATAATAGTCTGTGGGTGTTCGGCTAGTAATGAAATAATTATTTCTCTCGCAGTTAAATTATCAAGTAACCATAAAGAAGGGATGCAGGGCAAAAACTTGCTATGATGCAGCTTGAAGACCGCCCGGCGGCCGTTGATCACATGACAGTATCTTCACAATAATCGAGAACGCGAGCTAGCTTCGTAAAGGCAAAAGGGCTAATGGGTGGAACAGAACCGCGCCGGCCAAAGAATGGTACTTTCGGGCTCGGGCCAGGCCCGGACCTGAAAAACCGGCCCTTGCAGTGCTCTACTTCAGATAGTCTGATCAGCAGATTCCCATACTGTCACGTAGTAGTGACGCTGAAGTAAACAGTCGTAAAACTGTGTATGACGAAACTGATTCTTTATTGGGCGAACATGTGCCCACAAAAGCACGCTACACTCAAAGCACAACGAAAGCGGTGAACACAGTCGGCGATCATCGAAATCTGATCAGCGGCGAAACGCGTCGGCTTTTATACATGAGTCATCGAAGGCCCCAGAATAACCCCTGGTACCTAAAGTCTTATATAGGGACTTTACTGGTACCCGCATCTCTTCCAGAAAGATCTAGATAATTCGCGTCTCTCATAAAATCAGATTACATGAGCGTCGGTGACAAAAGACAACGGATAGAAGCATCGATAACATTCGAGAAACTTCCCATACATGCAGGCGCGTCCTGTGCCTAGCGATAACGTTTAACATTTTTAGCCGGTGAAAAGCGGTCACTGGTGAAAGATAAACATGTATACGTGTCAATATGATTATGAAAGATTGAGCAAAACAATTTAAGACGTAACCTGCTTCCCTGTTCAAGCAAAAGGATCCAGTCAAGTTATTTTTCCTCTTACACTTAGAAAGTGGTTGTATATCCCCAGGTCGAACAGTGTCGCGACGAATTGGACTTTTTTTAGAGCATTAATATGCAAAAAACTTATTGTTGGGCTTTGCGTACCAAAACCACAATCTGATTATGAGGCACGCCATGGTGGGGGACTCCGGATTACTGTAGTCCACCTGGGGTTCTTTAACGTTCACCCAATGCTGCATTGATATGCACATCAGAAACCGCATTCAACACAGGGCATGCCTACATCAACATTGGTAAAATTTGTTTTTTACGCTGCTCTTTTACGTTAATACTTATGTGTTTTAAACTTGGTTGCAAGTGAAGGGCATGCCCGGCATTTCTAACTACGGTATTGAGATGTTATGACCAAGAGCCATCCTCTGACAGCATAAGACCTAAATATTTCACAGGTGAATTATTTTTTTGACTTCAACTGGCCACTTAACAAATACTTATATCTGATTTTGTAACATTTTTGTAGTGAAGCTAATGTCTACGTAATTATTTATGTTTAGGGCCGTGCTATTAGTGACGCACTATTTTTATACGCGCTTCGAGTCGGCCGCCATTAAAAACAATGACTCATTAGATGCCCTTGCATGCAGTACACAATCATCCACAAAAATTGTATCCCGGTTCAATAATATCACACATATTGCTAATAAAAAACCTTGCACTCGGCCGCGCAACGCTTGAAACAGCGAAGCTGTGTGATCGTAGCCCAGCATTTTCCGGAAGTGCGCGCGAAATTTTCATCTTATTACTCATGTAGACGATAATTTCTTTTCGCGCGTCTCGGACTTACGGCCGACACTGCGCGTTGCACAGCGCAGCTTGCAACACCAACACCGCGTTCCAGGAGACCCGCTTCGTGAATGCGTTGCTCTCTCTCTCTCTCTCTCGCTCTCATAGCACTCAAAACCTCTTCACCTCGCAGAGCACGAGCGTACAAACGCGCCAGCTGTGGAGGAATACGACGACGCTCGAACGCAATCATATGGTTCGCATAAATGCATGTTCTGGCAGCGTGGCTGTATAGCCTAGTGGTTCCGACGCTCACTTTGGGACCGGAGGTACGCGGCCTCGAAACCCACCTCTGCAAGAATGTTTATTAATTTCTTTTTTTTTTTTGTAGTTTCTTGATACGCACCACTGATTACGGCTGGCTTAAACAGCTTCGCTGTTTTAAAAAAAAGAAATTCGGCAGAGACATTTCAAACTGCATACGTGTGGCTATGCGAAAGCGATATATTCCCTTTGGTGCAGTTTTGTACGGAACGGCGTTTCAGGAACTAGTTCCTTTTGGGAGGAACGGAGGAATGCCACCATTCCTTTAAGGCTCGGTGGAACTGTAACGGTAACTCGTTATTTTTACAAAGGGACGGCAGAGGGAACGGCGTTCCTTCTGTAAACGTTACACGGCACTAAACAGGCGCACGAACGCACGCACGTATGCAGCACATCATGCAAGGCGCAAAGAACTACCGCTTGTCTGTCACGTGACTATAGTGCATTTTTTTCGCGAGTTCTGCATTATATTTTTTTTAATGCCTAGGCTTCAAGATTGCCACGTGACGCTCCCTTCTGTAGTTTCTTTCCGCCATGGCGGCCTGTCGGACACTAACATCGAGATGTAACTCTTGCCGAGTTCAAACAAGGGTCTTTATTTAAATTAAGAACATCTATTCTGGACGTTTCTTTTTCCGCTCATACTGCAATATTGGATCAGCATTCATTAAACGCCTAAGTATTGTTCCTTTCGATGCGGTTTCTTGTGCAGACATTCAATTCTATTGGTGCATGCGAGTAACTTTCTATTTGCAGATCTGAAGCGCAGTATCCTGACTGCGCATTTGAAGACCGAAGTGGAAAGCGCCGTATGTGTTGCACTTGTAATAGACGAGCACCAAAGTGGCAGTTAAATATGTCGGGAGTATGTCCGGTGCTGCTTGAAAAAAATTCGTATAGGAGCGTTGCTTTGGATTCTTTTTATCTCCAGATAATGTGCCGCCGGCAATGTTCAAATTCTTATAGTATACTGAGTTTGATGTGAGATTTAAATTGCACACTTTATTTCGTCGCAAGATTATCCGACACCACATTTTAATTTAAAAAAATCAAAGGTAACGTTAATGTAACGACACGTTACAATGTTAGAAATGTAACTGGAACGCGTTCCATTCGCATTAATGGAACTTGTAACGGAAATTCGTTCCAAGATTGGGAAGGAACGACGAACGAGCTTTCGTTCCTGTTTTAGAGGAACGTGTACAACGCTGCTTTGGTGAAATGTTTTTTCCGCACGTTCCGCCTCCGTGCAAGTTCTCCCCTGCGTTCTAACGGCGCTTCGGCAAGGCCAAATGAAAACGCGCTAAACGGCTTAACGCACTCGCTTGCCCACGAGTTCGTAACTCGAAGGAGCGCTCCGCGGCGTTCAATTGGACATAAATACAAGGGGTCAGGCAAGGAGACATCCGAAAGGCGAAGCACCAATGGCGATAGCAACTTAGTAGAGAGCTATACGGAGTAAGTATAGTAGTTTTATCAGCTGTATAAACTTGGAGATGCAGCAGCACCCGCAACGCGCAGTACTGTTGTCGACGCCGTCGCCGTTTTGCCCGCGTTCGCACCGAACGCGCGCGGCATTGGTGACTATTGCCAGGGCCTCTGGGGGCGGCTCGGAGGTTTTCGACGAGATCAGAACTGGAAACTCGTCGAGCAGCGTCGAAGTCTTTACCACCTTCTCGTCTCGCAACGTTTTATTGCGATAGCAATTATATGGACACTCCAAAGCAGATTTCTGCCGTCGGCGTCGCCGTCGTCGTCGCCGTGAGGTTCCGTATGACATCATTGGAGATGATGATGATGATAAGTGGTTCTTGAGGGAAATGGAAAGGTTGGCGCTATCCTCTGCAGCCCTTGAGGGAGCACGGCTCAGCGCCAACGGGGAGGGGTAAGTGGGAGCGAAAGAAGGGATAATTATCCCTTCATTGGAGATGAAATCGTCGCCGCGCGCCGAACGCTGTATGTGCGAGTGAAAGGGCGCGAGGGACGCGCGCTTTCACGGGGAGTGAACGCACGGCGGAGAACAAACGCGCATTCTGCGCTGTGCTCCCTTAAGGGCTGCAGAAGTAGGCGTCTCTTTCCTCCTCTACAATCACCATATATGTAGAGCAAACGTGCCTTCTTCCGACGCACGAAAGGCCGTGGGGGGGAGGGGGAGGGAAGGGAGGCGACGTTTAGCTGCGGTACCAAGTGCCTATTTATATCAGAGGCGGGTGGCACTGGGATGCCCCCCACGACCACTCCCCCAGCGAGGCCTGGCTCGCAGGGAGACCTCGCTCCTTCTCCGGCTCCGCATCGGCTGCAGCTGGACGGCAGCACGCAGCTACCGACTGGGACGAGCGACGTCCCCGGCCTGCAGCTCCTGCGGGGAGCCGGAGACGATCGAGCATCTCCTGCTGGCCTGCCCGGCGTACCTCCAGCAGCGGGGCCCACTCCTGCAGGAGTTCCGCCGCCTGGGCCTCCCCTCTGGCAAGGAGGAAGATCTCCTCTTCCCCGGCCGACACCACCTTTCTGCACTTCAAGGCGTCGTGGAGTTCCTTGACTCGTCAGGGCTCTCCGCACGCCTCTAAGGACATTTCTACAAGCGGGAAGGCCTCACGGCCTCCCACCCCACCCCGGGCCTGACCGGCCTGGCACAACACCCCTGCAGACTCTGCAGCACACCAAGGCCTTCCATCTCGGCCTGATACGTGCCGCCTATGCCTGCCGGTTTTGCTTCGCCCAGCCATGGCGACTCCACTCTATCCCTTCTTTCGCTCCCACTTACCCCTCCCCGTTGGCGCTGAGCCGTGCTCCCTCAAGGGCTGCAGAAGATAGCGCCAACCTTTCCCTTTCCCTCAAGAATCCACTTATCATCAGAGGCTCCGGCAACAGTCACCAACGCCGCACGCATTTTGAGCGAACGCGGGCAAAACGCCGACGGCGTCGACAACAGTTCTGTGTGTTGCCGGTGCTGCTGCATGTCCAAGTTTATACAGCTGATAAAGCTGCTATCATTACTCCGTATAGCTCTCTTCAAATTTGCTATTGCAACTGATGCTTCGCCTTTCAGGTGAAACTGCGACAACTTTTTATATAAATACACATTTGGTGCCACAGCTAAAGGGTCTAGTTTGCAGAGGAGAAGTAGAGAGGGTGTGGAGCTTGGCCTTCTTTTTAGGCCGCGCGGCAGCACAGGCTGTCGCGTGGAGGGCGTCTTGCTCCTTAAATCGCTCGTCAATTTGGCGAGCAAATTCGTCTAGACAGCTAGAGAGGTTGGAGAATTGTTGGGTGAAGGCTTGGATGGCCGTCTGCACCACGGCCTGAATTTTGGCCTCCACGAGTTGTTCGAATTGTGGGGATAGGGCCGGGGTTGCCGCGGCCGATGTTGGTGTGGTCGAGGAGGTAGTGGGAGTTGCAGCCCTCTTCTTGGCCGGCTGACCGGGAGTAGGAGGAGAAGGTAGTAGGGTAGGGAGTTTATGAGCGGCCGAGATCATTGTCGCCGGGGTAGGGGTGAGGACCTGCAGGAAGGCATGCAGCTGCGACTGAAGGCGTTGGTTGGTGTTGTGGAGGGAGGCGAGCTGTGCGCGGACATGCAACATTTTCTAGAGGGGGTTGGCGGAGTCCTGGCAAACTACGTCTGCCCAGCTCACCTCAGTGGTGTGGCGGCCGGGTTCCTGTGCAGGTGGTTTTTGGGGGACTGGAAGTGGGGTTGCCTGAGTCCGGTCCAGGAGTGGGATCAGGCCATAGGCTTGGTACGGTTGGAGGGCTGTTTCAGTGCGGCAGGATGCAGCACCGGGAGGGACTCCAGGGTGAGCTGCAGGGCCTGAGGCTTGCGGGTCATGGAGCAGCTGCTATGTTGGGGTGGAGCTTGATTGGTGAAAGCCTGGTTGGCGGTTGCCTCGGAGGCCCGCCTGGCATCCCAGTACCTCTTCTTGACGAGGTATGGGGTGCGGTAGCGGGCCTTGCAGGTTCCGTCCGCCATCAGGTGTGCTTTGCTGCAGATCTTGCAGAGCGGCGTGCAGGCGTGGTCCTTGGGGGGGTGTCTACTTGGTCACAGCCGGAGCAGCGGCGTTTCTTGGGAGCCGGGCACACATCCGCGCGGTGGCCGAGTTCGCCGTGGTTAGGGCAGTGATCGATATTCTTTTTGAGGCCAGGGAGCACCTATAGAGTACGGAGGAGAGGTAGATGTGCTTGGGCACCCAGTCTTGTTCAAAAAGGATGATGATGGACTCTGTGGAGCCCCTGCGTATAAAGTCGAGGATGGGAGGGTTCTGCTCGCGATTGAGACGATCTTGAATGACTTCGTAAGAGTGGGCGAGAGGGACCCCGTGAACCACACCGCGGGCGCAGTCTTCCGGGGCCGCTTCGTAGGAGTAGTCGTAGGCAGTGTCTTTGATGAGTACGGATTTGATGGCGAGGTGGTGGTGTCGGCGTTGCGGGTCGGGAGTGTTGATGAGGACGACGTGTTGGAGGGTGTTGATGATTATGGTGCCTGGCTTGGCCTCTTGGTGTCCGAGGCGGGCAGCTTGCAGAATGGCATCGCGAAGGGCAACGCTGTTCATGGTCCGAAGGTTGAGGCCGCCACGGGGACGGAGGATGATTTTATTATCGTCGATGGGTAGCTTGGGGTGGCGTAGAACAGACATTGGGGCGGCCGGGGCCGGTGCTTCGCCAGAGCTTGAGGCGTAGACGGCTGCATACATTTCTCGGCAGCGGCGAAATTCGGAATAGTGGTGGGGCGGGAGTTGCGACTCGAGCTAGGATGAGTTTATCCGGCCGCAGGGGACAAAGTCGGGTCTCCTCCGCACCCCGGTGGCCCGGTTTCGATTCCCGCCCAGATCAAAATTTACCTATTTTTTATTTTAAAGGGATTAGTTTACTTTGTTTACATAAACCTGTCTGATAAATTTGTCATCAATTCGAGCATCTTTTACGACACGTTTTTGCTCTTTGCCGTCGGCCATTTTTGGTAGCGTCGCCGACTACAACTACGGGTTTTCGCGTAATGGGGCATATAATGCTTTCGCATAAAAAAAATGAAAAGTAGTGGGCCCCAACACGGAGCCTTGCGGCACACCAGACGTAGCAGGAACATCATCTGAGCAACTCCCATTCAAAACAGCTCTTCGACGTACTTACTTAACAACACGGAGTTACAGCCTGTATAGTGATAAAAGCATTCACGTGTTCATAGTACGGATAATCTTACCTGGTAAATCGAGATTAGTAACAATGCGGATCGAACGTTTGATTATTGGCTCCTGTACACTTATAATGCCACCATCCTCTCTCATATTACTACTATATAGAGAACACTAATAGGAACAAAATTTGAGTATGCATCCAATGTGTGAAATTCCATTGTATTTATTACCTCATTAGAACTCAAAATTACTCCACTCGTTTTATATGTTCAACTTATGATCGAATAGCTACTCTAACCCCAAATAAAGCTAAAGTTGAATTTGTAACCCGTAAACTGATACAGTCGAACCCGGATATATCGAATCTGAAGGGGATGACAAAAAGTTCGATGTATAGGTAATTCGATATATAAAATAATAGGCCCTCAGGTAAACGGTGGCTTACCTATTAGTGCATCCGAGAGCCGCTAATTTACTGCACGCAACTCTGGGGAAAAAAGCAAGTACACTTTATTTACACGCAAAAAATTGCTGGTTCACTTTCAACTTCATTGAAAAGTTCAAGCTGATTCTTTTCTTTACACTTGTAGCGGCCATCGCTTGCGGAAAATAAACTCATGAATAGGCACTCAACCCACACGACGCCGCCTTGAAAATCGGATAGAAGGAATGTTGACGTTCGAGGTAGTATGAGGGCTAGCCGAACAGGTTGACAGGGCTCAACTGACTGCACTATCTCTTCTCCACCTCCAGGTGACAGAATACCTCAAAGTGTACAAAGACGTGCACTATGAGGTCTTCTGCGTGGCGCCGCATTCGATATATCGAATGTGCTGGTGAACGAGCGTTCTTTATACGCGTGCACCGGCCCGATACATTTGCATGGAATTTTCAAGGGTATTTTACAGCTGTTCGATATACAGAATAATTAGTTATAAGTTGGCTTGATATATCCGCGTACGACTGTATCTCCGTCACCACATATATGACATCGTATTGATCAGCTGTACAAAATACGTATCAGATTTAGTCACATCAGATTTAGTCACATTAACTTCCTTCAGCTCTTTCTGGCTTCACACAGCCCTTGAATGGTATCGCCTCCCCAAATAAATCCTAAAGAGTACTAATAAACGCAAGTTTCATGCAACATCAACTAGCGTACGTCGTGTAATCTGAATTTGTTAATTACTATGTTCCTTTTAAATTCTTTGTAATATCAGGTCATATGGCATAATTGTAACGCTGCCTTCCTGGTGCGCACTGAAGTTTCTTCCACGTACCACCAGGTAAAATTGTATGATTAAAAAGTTACTTTTTAATAGTTGCATTATTTGTTTAGCCTGCTCAACCCACTTCCTTCCGTAATGCCTTCGAGTTCTGACGGCGCAAATAAATATATTATTAAACTGTAAAAAATATTTCTTGAATGAGGGGTGGTCACCTCCGGCAATGTTTATACATCATCATCAGACTATATTTATCTCCATGGTAGGACGAAGGCCTCGCCCAGCGATCTCCAATGACCCCTATCCGGCGATTTATAAAATATGTGCATTATTTGAAGTTACATAGTTTAACACTACATAGCTAAACTCAGTTTATCTTCTGGAATGACTAGTCAGCTGTTCCTCTTAGCCGCTTATTTTGTCTGTGCATGAAAGTGTCTCGTCTTATTTGCTCAAATGACAACCTAATTAACGAGCTCTTGAAACTCATATCGCTTTGGTAAATAAGTTGCTATGTGTTTTTGGACTCTCGCTAAAATAAAAAAACGCACATTACTTTATAAATGCAGTGGAAGAAATTGCCGCGAAAAGACAAAGCCGTGTAATACATTTGAAGTTTTCATTACATGCCTATAGTCAGGAAGATTATGCAACCAAATGATTGTGTATTATTACATTCTCAAATTCATACGGCATTTGCCCTATGTGGAGAAGCCAGTTTAACTTTTAAATGATTCACAATTCGACTTTGTGATGTTTCGACCATATATTCGATAGAGAGAAATGTGCATGACCAATAGGAACATATGTTGGAGGCAAAAATTCTTAACAAATTTTGCAAAACAATCTGTGTTTACCAACTGAACAGCATATTTCTACCCTGGAACAGATAGGAAATTGAAATGAATCACATGCATCAAAGTTTGCAGTGCGAGTATTATGAAGTACAGTTTCAGTTTTATTTCTTTCAATTTATGATATATGATAGTTGATGTGATGACTTCAATTTCCTGTTTTATGTTTAGGCTACACTGACACTGCACAAACTATATTTTTTGTCATAATACGGAATACAGGCCGCAGAGTGCGGCTCATAAACACATCGGGATAATGAGGTGTAATTTCTGGATATATTTCTCGCTATGGGTAATATAGGAGCCCCTTTCTCACAATTATGTCTTGTTTGAGAGCGCGTTTGCTGAAAGTGGACTGATTGTTCGCGCTTTCCGTATAGCTACCGAAGTGACTGTGACAGCCTTTCGCTGTTTAAAGCTTTAAGACTTTCGATGCCAAGCGCACCTGAAATATACACAAACAACGCGCTTGCCCGGAACCAGAAAGGTCGCAAGCATCATGCGAAGGGAGGGATTACCCTTCTACGGGTTAGTTGCGTCCTTGAGCAAAAAAGAAAAACCGGGGAGTGACAAGTCATTTTTAACAACGGGCTGTCGCTCTTATCATTATCACAAATGACGACTTACGCCAACGTACTGCGCTTTGTCGGGAAGCTATTATGGTTCATTCTTTAGAAAGGATATTTATTTTTTGCCGCAACGTAACTGACGTCATCGGGGAAGATTTTAAAATATAAAGGTCATGTGTCAGGCGGTGGTACCTAGGTGACATGAACGCCCGAGAAAGATGGACTTGTACAGTCACTTTCCTTTGGAAGCGCTGATAACGTTGCAATTTAAATCAAAATAGAACTTCGTACATTGTATTTTTCCTAACATTTTAACAGAAGGCTAATCAGTCCTGATATTATTAAACTTATTACGTTTTAGCAAAGACACTCTCCGATGACTTCAATATATATACAATAAAGGGCTCTGTAATTTCCACCGTGACGTTACGTAGGTACGTTGGCGCACTTCATGTAATAATGCCAGTCAGCCTACTCACATATACCGCATTACTAATCACATCTATCATGGCTTCGGCTTCATCCCAAGAAGCAATTGCCTACCTATTTTGATTACTTGCAACTCGGTAAGCTTAAGACAAGCCAAATTTCGAATAGGAATGCGCAGTATAGAATTAGTATGGAACCTACCGTGATATAGAACGCATGCGTTACACTCGAGTCTGTCCAGAATCGCACAGTAACATTCATTTACTTTGACTATTCATTTATCATCAGTGTTAGTAAACAAAACGCATGCTGTGCCGATCTTTCCCCCCCACCTCACCCCAAATTCAGTTGGGCGCAGGCTACCACCCTGCGTCGCCTACAAACAAATACGTACCCTTCACCCGCCAGCCTCCACCTTATATTCCCTGAAGTTTACAGTACCCCAAACTGCCGGTGCTGTGGCACTCACCCGGCTATGCTTCCGCATATGCTGTGGGAGTGCCCAGCACAGTACACTCACATTCACACCACGACCCTCTCGTCGAGGTTGCGTGAGGCTCTGCGGAGCTCCGCCCTCGACGACAAAAAATGGGCGGCACAGCACGCCCGTGAGGCGGCGGTGAGGCAAGTCTCGACGTCCCCTCATCGCTATGTTTGCGTCGTGAAGTCGCCTGAGCTTGCACAAGTTATACAATTGTACGCTCCAATATTCCATCATCAAGAGTTCGCGCTTGTCATCACTAATAAGCTAAAAAGCAACCTTGGCTTCAGAACGTATAGTCAGCGTCAAAAGTTTTCGTACCCCAGAAGGTGAGGAGGAGGAGGAACAAACTTTTATTTAAACCAGCAGCTTAGCTGGCTGGGCCTAGGCCTCCCACGTGGGGACATCGAGGTCTTGCTTCTTCGCCGCCTCGCAGGCTTGCTGGGTAGCCCAGAGTTGGTCGTCGAGTCCCGCATCGTAGTATTCGGATTTATAGCGTATACTGGTCTAGAGTAAACAAAACAAAAGTTTTGCATTTTAAAGCGAAGCTTTGTACCTCTACCAGCCAAGGGATCTGTCGTGTCCGTCGTTGTAATCAAAAAACGATCCCGACGAACCGTTAACAATTGCAGGTATAGCAGTATAGCTTTCTTGAATTCAGGCATTCAGCGTACAACTAAGCACTCGTTTTCGCAAGAAAAACCACAAAATCAAGCTTCAAAGTGATGAGCCAACATGATGGATGATAAGGGCTGCGGGCAACCAACGGAAACATGCTCGGCGCGGTCCGTAAGATTAGATTAGAGCTGTTGCAAAGCTTATGCAGCTGCTTGAAAGAGGGTGGACGTCATTCGAAACACTTCCAGCCTAGTAACTGCTTCGGTTCATTTTCTAGACTACCCCACTATGGGGTAGTCTAGTAGTGTATATCACACCGATCATAAAGCAGTAGTGAACATTGTAGTGAAGTAAATAATAATAAAGGCCGTGGTTAAAGATACGTTGTAGTGTGTGAAATACCAAGTGCGCCGCAGTCACCGTGAGGGTGGTGTAAAAAGCTTCGCTTTCCAACCACCTTCACAGGGTGGATTGGCGGGCAATTTTTTTTTTTACTGGCTGCGGGTGTAGCAGCGTTGAAAATGAACTTTTGCGCAGAACCTCGGCCGCGTAAACTTTTGGCGGCGACTGTGCGATTGAACACCTGCATTTTCTTTATTCTGCACACAATTTTTTTTAATGAATGGCCTTCCAGCCAACGTCATGCAGTGCTTACACCTAGTTAATTCTCACGACAGCCATCTCAGACATGACTTATTAAGTAGTAGAACTGAACTATTATGTAGTACGTCATTATTATCACCAATCAGGTGTAATAAATATGTAAACAAATAAAGGATAATAACATTGCCTATGAAATTTTACTAAAATTTTAGGACTACTTCAAAACTTCGAATGTTCATCTTGTGTACGTCCCTATACTTTTTAAGAAACTGACAGGGAGAAATTCAAGGGTGAAATTGACATCTCTTGTGGCACCATGGCAGAAAAGGGAAGGTGTGGCTTAGTGGGCCCATATGAAAGGATCAGCTGCGATTGTGCTACTCACGCACAAGGAACGACACTTTTGTATTTTATTTACAGGCAGTAAAGTGATAAATGGTGTCAGTGGACGCTGGCTTGATCATGACAATACCACCGTACCGATATGGGCCATAAACGATTCTAATTGGGGAACATTTCTGGAAACCCTCACGGTCCTTTCTCTCTTCAATTGTTCAAACACGTTAAATTTAGGGTAGGAGAATATTCTTACAGAATTACCGAAGAATTGTACCAGTAATTATATCATGGTGCTGCGATCTGATTCAGTAATAGAGTTAGTTAAGAACAGAACAGCAGAATGCCATAGCAACTTTGGTGATTCTAGCCGAAAACAATGTCTTCTTGCAACACTTTGTGGGCATAACTCAAAAAGGGTGTGGTCTGTGATTGGAATCGTTCTTTATTTTTACACGACAAACTACATTAGCACGTCCCGGTGTCTTTTCGCATAACTTCCAATACTCCTCAGCGCTCGTTGTGGTAAAAGGATATGAAGACCTTTGGTATTTCTGGAATTTCGTGAAGGTATATGGGAATGGCTCAAATGATAAGACACGTGCGCTGCGTATTGAGGATAGAATGTTTATGTTTCGAGGTATCGGTTTGTACTAAGCAAAAAAGCTTGTGAAATAATTCGGACAGCCTTCATTTGCACCGAAGATCCAGTACGGAAAAATTCTGCTTTGATATAATGCAAATATACTCAGTCAAATAGCTTTTGTATTCCTTTGTAAGAATACTAGGTCTGGGGCTGCAGCCAAGTTTTCTACTTCTGTGTCTTTTAATTGCACCCACTGGACACTATTTTTTTTTGTGGTACATTTCAAGCTGCAAAATAATCGCACAAACACGCCTTTTCCATGACATAACTGAAGACGCCAAAAATATTTCTTAGTAATGTCTTCATAAATGTTTGCCTTAAGAAAGAAATTAACTTTCAAAACACGTAACCTGGGTTTATTGTCTCAAATACATTCCACCTAATGTGCAAAAGAAGTTTGGAAGCACGTTCGCATGTTCACGAAACCAGCCAGCAATTTTTTTAGGAAGACGTTGGTACAGTAGAAAGAAATGAAACAAGAACCGTAACTAAATGACCTGGATTTGGGAATATGCCATCTGGCGGGAAACCGCAAAACTAAGCAGCAACAAAGGGATAAAAAAAAAAAAAAGCGGCGCCGCTGGCTTCGAACATGCGAGCTCACAGTTGTGGTATCAGTGATCCTAATCTGTGGTCACGCAGAACGCTCGGCTATCGGTTCGACGTGCTGCGGAGGCAAAAATCAGGTTTATGTACGTACCACAATAAATTCTGCGACCTTGTTATGAAAAATGCGATTTTGGAACGACTTTTTTGCCATTTCAAGAGCTGCTGCTGCAACTAGCTGAAAGCTGAGTCATTGAAGTTGATAAATCCCCGATAATACGTCGATCGATGCAATAGCCTCATCGCAAATTGCTTTTTACGGGCCAAAAAAGCCTCCAAAATTTGGACTTTTCCATAGACTCCCATACTTCGAACTTCGCCCGCAATTTGGAACGGGTTTTCTGTCGTAAGTAATGGTACTGCTTGCATGAGATGTCGGGCTAAGCTTCTAGAGCCTATTTCCACGGTAATATTTTGAAAGATGGCTTCTATGATTAGTTATTTGGGAAAAACGACGCTCTCCCATAGAAAATGCGCATGTTTTCAGAGGCGGCCGCTAGAGGCGCTGTTCGACGATGTCCCAGATTCCTGGTATTGATCGGGCATAGCGAGTTCGGTTCGCCCGAATAATCGAGTCATTTCTTCGGTGTACATACCGATGCTCTCATTCGGGAGCTGTACACGGTTTTACAGCAAGGCTGCAGCTCTTTTTTTTTACGGACGACGCTGGTGAAGGTGTCCAGGAATGCGGCTCGAAAGAGGTCCCAGGTTGTTAGCGTAGGCTCTCCATTATCGAACCAGGTTCTAGCGCCGTCTCTAAGAGAGAAATAGACATGACGCAGATTTTCATCGCATCCCACCTGTTGAACATAGCGACCCGGTCGTGTGCCTCCAGCCAGCTTTCGGGGTCTTCAAATGGCTAACTGCGGAAAGTCGGCGGCTCCCTGGGTTGTTGCATCATGATTGCAGACGTTGGCGCAGGGGCTGTCATGGTAGCTGCTGCCGAGGTCATGACTTTTATTTACTTGGTGTGGTCGGGTAGGAGTTTGTACTGCGGCGGTAGGTTTAACAGCCTGCGGTTAGTTCACTGGTCGGGGTAGGCGTCGACGGCTTCTCGACGGTGTGGGCTTGGCTAACAGCTGGACGGGGAGGTCCGGTGCAAGGAGATAAAAGCACCTCCACCAGATGTCACGTAGTAGTGGCGGTGAAGAAAACAGTCGCAGAACAGAGAATGACGAAACTGACTTTTTATGGGGCGTAACCAGGGGGGTGAATCTTCCTATACCTCCCATTGGTTGTTTTATAGCAGACGCTCAGTCGACGCTAGCGCCAAGGCGCACTTCAGTTACGCCCTAGCGGATGGATGACGGTACCACGGTGGCGAAAAAAAGAAAAAAAAAGACAGAAAAGCGGCGCGATTTTTTTTACCGTCCCCCTTTCGCTATAGAACTTTTTTTCTTCCTTTTTTTTATGATAACGTTGTTCCGCTCTTTTCTCCTTTTCCTCTTGACTTTCCTACTCTTCCTCGCAAGCCTCGCCTCGCCCTCCCCTCACGTCACGCGCAATGCTCTTTTTTTTATTTCTTTAGCGTCCGCGGCGCGCTTTTTTTTTTTTTTTTTTTTTTTTGTCGCGGGCGTTATCAAACGCACCACCGGACCGAAGCGCGTGCTCCGCGATCCTCTCCTGTCCGGCCGTGCCATTCGTGCATTCGTGCTGCGTGCTTGCGCGCAGTGGATTCTTTTTGCGTTTTCATGCACGCAATCCCGTTCATTATTACGATCAAGCAAGCATGTGCCCAAATTATATTAAAAAATAATTGCACTTACAACAAAACTGTTCTTTAGACTCACTTAATTGTGTTCGTTTGCGAAAACCAGAATTGGAGCAGACAGTGCAACACTCTATAGAATGCAACAAAACGAGGATGGTGTTCCATGTTCGCACATGTAAAAAACATTTATTGTAACTGATCTAATGGCCAATGCACAGAATAACTTCTCACGGGCTGCTTTTCGCTCGGTCCATAAAATCCACCTCCGTGAAGTGCACCGAGCATATTCTGCGGTTGTTGACCTTGTCTCTGGGCAAACCCATTAGGTCCATCCTTCCAGCGTAGGTTAAAAACGCTTCCATCCTGAAGAACAGTGAAGATCATAAATTATAACATCGCAGTTGGAACATACAAAACAGAACTCGTTTCGCATCGCGGCCGAGTACTAGTTGTGATATGCTAACCTTAATTCTCAGAAACGCATTTTTAAACAATTGCGACCAATTAGATAGAAATAAGTGCAAAGCGCACACCTACACACGTGTTCCTTGCGATACGCACAGGTGGTACTATATTTATCAGGAGCTTTTTGTTCGCTGCTTGTTGGCACAACGATTTACAGCATCGTTGTGGTGTTTTCAAATCAGCCAAATGTTGCCTCACCACCGGACAGCCATGTACGACTGCGCACCATTACTATGACAAATAAAAACCGAGAAGTAAATATTAGCACGGTGCTCACCTGTTGTCTTTAGGGATGCGGTAGAATTTCACGTCGCATGGCTCACTTCGTCTTGATGTGTTCGTACACCACTGAACCTCACACGAACAGCGACGGCTGCGATACATGGCAAAAAAAATAAAAAGCCGACAAGCGTACAACGGTAGGTTCTCACAGGGTTACCACTGCTAGCACGGAAGGCGAAAAACTGACCGTATAATGCCAGAAAAAAAGTTGTGCGGTTTTGGCCGTTATCAGCCCAGCCGACGACGAGCGCTGGCCGCGCCGCCGATAGTTGAAGGCGAGAGAGAAACGACAAAGTTGAGAGAGGGTTGACAAGAAAAAAAAAAAAAGAAAAGCGATTTTGGTTCCACATCCATCTCATGGATGGCGCTGCAATTCGCTTGGACAAAAAACCAGCGGAGTTTCCGGGGCCAGGCGTAACTGTGCCCACAAAAGCAAGTTGCACTCGAAGCACAACGATAGTGGCGGGCACAGTCAGCGATCGTCGAAATCTGATCAGCAGCGAAAGCGTCGGCTTTTATACATCAGTCATCGAAGGTTCCAGAGTGAACCCTGGGCCGCGATTTTGTAGCAAGGCATATTGACTTATTCTACTCTAGTCTTATCATCCGCCGCTCACGGCCGGCTGATCCCGTTGATAATGCGAGCGGACCGTCGCTCCGACCACTGAAAAAGCGCGATAAGCGCAAGAAGGCATTATTACATTAAAGGCATCGCTACAAAATACCGGCCCTGGTGCCCACATGTCTTCCAGAAAGTACTAGACAATTCGCGTCGCTCATACAATCAGATTCCATAAGCGTCGGTGACAACAGACGACGGATAGAAGCATCGATAACGTTCGAGAAACTTCCGATACATACCGGCGCGTCCTGCGCTGAGCGATAACGTTTAGCATTTGTTAGCCGGTGAAAAGCGGTCACCGGTGAAAGATAAACAAGTACATGTGTCAGTGGAATCAATGCCGTAGTAGCCAATTGCTTGTTGACCAGCCTGCTTTTTCCGCACTTTTGCATACATAAAGCTCCATACATAAAACCCCACAGCAAGGGCGCTCAGAATATTGGAATGAAACTACAAAGTTGTGTAACGCATTGGCTAAATAACTTGTATGAATGGTCGTTGTACTGGGTGTGTGAAATATCACGAAAGAAAGCAGAAACTACAAACAGTCTGCCGGACAAATAGATGCACCAGACCAACACAACCAGCTACAACAGCACGTGCACTTCTCTCGTGCCAACACCGATTAGCTCCTTGGGATCATCACCGCGTGCTGATGATTATGATTCCCATACTATAGCCAAGGAGGTTTGAACTACACTATGGCCCATACACACAACGGGGGATTGGCCAGGGAGAATTTCCGCGTACAGATTATGATTAATATGATTTCCATACAATCACACACTCCCACAACGGATGGTTGGCCAAGAAAGGGTAGGTACGTATCCTGCCAACGCCAGCTAGCTTTTAAATGGTTGCTGCGGGTTGATAATGATTATTAATTTCGCACTATGGCACATAGCCACAACGGGGAATAAGCCCGGAAGCGTGCCCACGTATTGACTACGATGATGATGATGATTTAAATACGACAGCAAATACCTAACTTAACTCCCCGCATGGTAGCAGTAACTACTTTTCTCGTGTGTGAGTAACGACATATTCAGTCCAAGACACCTTACGGTGCATTTTCTAAAGCGATGCCTTTTTTGGTTACTATTTCAGGTTTTCGCCTGGGTCGGCCGGCTGGTTTGTTGGTCGTCGGTCCGTCAAACATTTTTCTCATAACATTCGCTTTTCTTTTTTTACTTATCGCAGACACCGCATTCAAGACGGTCGGAAACGATAGCAACCTGTGAAAGACGAGGCTCGCTGCGGTTTAATGGGTATTGTGTTAAAGGCCCTAACGCTTCGTGCACAAATACATAGATGGATTAGGAAAGAATTCAATCGCCAAAATTGCGTTGTGCCCTTATTTCTGTGCTAGCATCATGTGTCATTTTCATGGTGCAAATGATGCAGAAACGGAACTTTAAGAGCCCCAAGCGTTGCAAAGCGCCCATGCGTCGCGACTGTTTTGTTCTCTTCCCTAAAACGAGAGTACGAAGTAAGCCTTATAGGATCTGCGCTTCGTAAGAGAGAAATTCGCCGTTGCGTTGAGTCTCGAGGAGAGCACGGCTTCCAACCAAGCGTCCTTAATCAATATGCGGGGGAAAAATGCAAAGAACGTGCTGTGTGGTGACTATCACTTGCGATAAGGGCGAGTTTGTTCTTTCGACTTTGTTTCCGTGCATTTGTCGGGGCTGTGAGCTTAGACACTGGGGACCTGAACAATGCTTTTACGCTCTTTTGCAAGTTGTTCTGGAGTTGTTTTTAAAGGAGGAAAAACATGAAATCAAGCCCTCGTGTAGAAATTTTCCTCCCAGAACATCTTGCAGCAGTAAATGGGGAAATGTTAGTATTTGCATGAAATTTGTGGCAAATTCGCGCGAAAAAATAGAAAAAAAAAGGTCAGCTGGATAAAGGTTTCTCTACTATTTATCTATATTCTATATCTATATTCTGCTGTTAGTTACACTTTGATTAGACCAGCAAATCTGCAGCTGAACCCACGTCTAGCGAAAAGATCCACCGTTAAAAATGTTTTCCTTTAAATCTTCGATTATCTCCATAGCTCTGCAATTCTTAGTAATCTTGCGTCCAGTGTCGCTTCCGCACGATATATGTACATTGCGCACATAAAATATTACCTGATACACCACAGCCGGGTGCTCTCAAGATATTGCTCTGAAGCCCCAAAATATCGAACCAACATTATTTGATATTTATTTATTTATTTATTTATTTATTTATTTATTTATTTATTTATTTATTTACATATAAACCTGCCGATCACTTTTCTGTGACAGTGGAACTGATTACATCGATACACATTGAGGGTAAATATCAGCGGTCGGCAGTCAACATCATCACTGACAACATCAGCTCATAATTACCTTATTAGCTCATTAGTTAACATGCACCACCCCGTTCACAGCCCAACCAGCTTTTTTCTACCTATCCACGGATACAATCACTGTAACGTACCTGCAATATTTGACGGAGTACATCTAGGGACAAAAATTACAACACCTTAAAAGCACACACAGCGCAACTTCTGTTGCAACATCAAGAAAGTCGACATGGAGCTGGGCACTTATGACGTGTTTAACGCAGCAGGTGGTACCTTGGTTATAGTATATATAAAACAACAGAATTGGAGGGAACCTCCCGAATTTGCAACATTTGCTTAATATACTTCATCAATAAAGTGTCAATGTAAGAGTAGTGCAATATGTCAAATGACCAATAAAGGAGTTTAACTCTACTTAGGTCTTTTAGGCTTATTACTTCCAACAACAGTCCGCAAAATTAAAAAGAAAAACAAAAAATTGGCTGAGCTGAGTAACTCTTGTAAACTTAGTTATCACGACCGAAAGGTCTGTTTGGCTCGGTTTTGCAAAGACAATGCACACAGTGTTTCATTTTTGCCCGCTTCCGCGCTTGGTAAGAGTTTGCACCGGTGGCGCCTTCATGAGGCGGCGCCTCTAATGTAATGGCATGTGACGGCGGACCGGGAGCAGCAGGCGCAGCCGCCACCTACGTCGATTTAGTATGTTCCGTCGTTTTTTTTTCTGCTTTGCATTACCGAAATACTACGGGAAACAAAATCTGATCAAGCATGCTGCGTTTTTGGGTGCACGAACAGTTACCTAAACATGACTGAAGATGGTTAGGCTACTCAATTCAATCGTTTTTCATCGCGGCATCACGTTTTTCAGGTAGAAAGACTGTTTATGAGTGGTCTGTAAGCAACAGCACGTACAGTGCTCAGAAAATGAAACGCCATACGCGAAGCACATGGTCGCCGGCGCTTTTTGCAGCGACTGTACCCCCGAGGGGGATGGGCCACACTGCATTGATTGAGAAGTGCACTCAACAAAATATCAAAATGGATTAAATTTAGAGCGTCAAAACGAAGCATTAGACAACTAAAGATACCATAAATATTGACATAGCTCATTCAGAGACATAGAAAACGGATAAAGCGCACCACGGTTGGTAACGTAGCAGCGTAATCTTCCGTAAACTTCAAGGAATTTATGCAAAGTTGTAATGATAGACAAGTCGCTTGTGTCTAACAGGCACCAAAGGGCAATATTGTTACGCGAAGAATGAGTCAGTAAGGCGGGCAACTATTTACAGGTTGTATTTACAACAGCGGTTGCAGCGCTGACCGGTTAGGTTCACAGCGCGAGCCCAGCTCGTTCTTCCTCTTCTTTTCTTGAGTGATGGCGCCCGCGCGCCTCGGTCAAACAATCAAATACCACACGCGTGTAGCATAATCCCCCGGCGGCAGAAGCGACGTCCCGGAGCGTCTAAATGTCATCACTGGGAGGGTGATACTGCTTCAGTCGTGTAACGTGCACGATATCGCTGAACTGGGAAGCAGATGGGGCGTCAGGGGCGATCTCGTATGTGACGGGAGTCACGGCACGAAGCACTCGGTAGGGGCCTGTGTAACGCGACAGCAGTTTTTCTGACAGACCGACCTGACCCGACGGAGACCATAGAAGCACCAAAGAACCAGGCCGGAAGTGCACGTCTCGGTGTCGCTGGTCGCACAAACGCCTTTGACTCTCTTGGGAGTTCAGAAGGCGGTCACGGGCAATTTCCCTTGCGTGAGCAGCGCGGGCGACGGCATCAAGTGCATATTCACTAGTGGGTGCCGCGTGCACAGGGAGAGTTGTGTCGAGGGGCAGTGCTGGTTCTCGGCCGAACAGGAGGAAAAACGGGGAATAGCCGGCTGTGTCGTGGCGCGAGGAATTATAGGCAAAGGTGACAAACGGCAGAGTGAGGTCCCAGTCTGTGTGGTTTGAAGAGACATACTTCGCGAGCATGTCTGTGAGAGTGCGATTAAGACGCTCCGTGAGGCCATTAGTTTGCGGATGGTATGACGTGGATAGCTTGTGCCTCGTGGCACAGGACTGCAGGATGTCCGCGATAACTTTTGACAGGAATGTCCGGCCACGGTCTGTGAGAAGTTGTCGCGGAGCTCCTTGTAATAAAATCACGTCGCGTAAAGAAAATCGGCAACATCTGTGGCGCAGCTTGTAGGGAGCGCTCGGGTGATGGCGTAGCGCGTGGCGTAATCTGTGGCCACAGCGATCCACCTGTTCCCAGAGGTAGAAAGAGGAAAGGGACCAAGTAAATCTAAACCAACCCGAAAGAATGGCTCCGCGGGAATGTCGATTGGTTGTAGGTACCCAGCAGGTAGCGTCGATGGTGTCTTGCGTCGCTGGCATTTATCACACGCAGCTACGTATCTTCGAACGGAGCGAGCAAGCCCAGGCCAAAAGAAGCGTCGGCGGATCCGGTCGTAGGTACGTGACACACCGAGGTGACCGGCAGTGGGGAGGTCGTGAAGTTCGTAGAGAACAGCCGAGCGAAGGTGTTTAGGGATCACAAGGAGTAATGCTGGGCCGTCGGGGTGAACGTTGTGGCGGTAGAGTACGCCATCTTGAAGTGTGAATAAGCGAAGGGAACTGTCGGCAAGTGGAGATTCCAGGCGGTCAATGATGACACGCAAGGACGGGTCACGGCGCTGCTCGTCGGCGAGATGGACCAGTGGAAAAACAGAGAGAACGCAGGCGTCGGTGTCAGGCTCAGACGTAGAGGTCAGGTCTTCGACTGGGTAGCGAGAGAGGCAATCTGCGTCCTGGTGTTGGCGTCCCGACTTGTACGTGACTGTGTAGGGATATTCTTGTAGTCGGAGAGCCCAACGACCGAGCCGGCCAGTAGGATCCTTGAGCGACGAAAGCCAACACAGCGCATGATGGTCTGTGATTACTGAGAAGGGCTTGCCATATAAATATGAGCGGAACTTTGAAACAGCCCAGACGAGAGCAAGACATTCGCGCTCGGTAATCGAATAGTTGCGCTCTGCAGGTGTCAGGAGTCGGCTAGCGTAGGCTATAACGCGGTCGTGTCCGTGTTGGCGTTGCGCTAAGACGGCGCCGATCCCATAACCACTGGCATCGGTTCGGACCTCTGTTGGTGCGGACGGGTCAAAGTGGGCCAAGATCGGTGGATTAGTCAGAATCGTGATAAGGTGTGAAAATGCGGCAGCCTGAGGGGAACCCCACGTAAAAGGCACGTCTTTCTTCATAAGTTCTGTGAGTGGTTGAGCGATTGCGGCGAAATCTTTCACGAACCGTCTGAAATAAGAACAGAGCCCCACAAAATTCCGGACGTCTTTGACAGACTGAGGTACAGGGAAAGCCGTTACTGCTCGAACCTTCTCCGGGTCGGGTTGTACTCCGGAAGCATCGACGAGATGGCCGAGCACTGTAATCTGTCGGCGCCCGAAGTGGCACTTCGATGAGTTTATTGGGAGCCCAGCCTTGCGCGGAAGACGTAAAGGACGGCTGCAACGCGCTCAAGGTGCGTCTCAAATGTAGGAGAAAACACAAGGACGTCGTCGAGGTAACAAAGGCAAGTTGACCATTTGAAACCTTGAAGCGGAGAGTCCATCATCCGTTCGAACGTGGCGGGGGCATTGCATAAACCGAACGGCATAACCTTAAATTGGTAGAGGCCATCTGGAGTGACGAAAGCGGTCTTTTCTTGATCTTGCTCATCGACGGAAATCTGCCAATAACCAGATCGAAGGTCAATGGACGAAAAGTATTTGGCACCGTGAATACAATCAAGAGCGTCGTCAATTCGTGGTAAAGGGTAAACGTCCTTCTTAGTGATTCGGTTTAGGTTACGGTAATCAACGCAGAAACGCCACGTGCCATCTTTCTTTTTGACGAGCACGACCGGCGACGCCCAAGGACTCTACGAGGGCTCAACAATGCCTTTGACGAGCATCTTGTTTACTTCCTGCTGAATAACTTGCCGCTCTGCCGTGGACACACGATACGGTCGGCGGTGAATGGGAACAGCATCACCAGTGTTTATCCGATGCTGAACAAGGGACGTCTGACCAAGTGGGCGATTTTCAGTGTCAAATATGTCGCGGTAGGACAACAAAAGGCGATATAAGGCGGCTGCTTGGTCAGGGGCGAGGTCCGGAGCGACCATGGGACGTAATGGGCCGTCGAGGTTCAAAGCATCCAGTGGGTAATCAGGAGGATCTGGACACGCGTCGGCTGCAAAAGCAGTGACAAGGTCATCTGTCACAGACCGGAGCGTGGCCACCACTATGCCTTCAGGTAACACTTGCTTCGTCAAGCCAAAATTGATGACGGGGAGACACATCCGATTAGCGGCAAGGGTAACGACGGAGTGTGGCACAGAGACGTCGCGCGCCAGGAGGACGTCACGAATAGGTGCAACGACATAGTCGCCAACAGGCACGGTTGCCGTTGAGGCCAATTCGACGAAGGTTAGGGCTTTTGGAGGTAACCGAACAAACGCTGCAGTGCAGAGGGTATTCGGTTGGTCGGGGCGAACGTCGGAAACAAGAGGAAGCTCGAGGCACAGCGTACCGGTGGAACAGTCGATGAGGGCAGAATGCGTCGTCAGAAAGTCGAGCCTGAAGATGAGGTCGTGAGGGCAACTGGTCAGCACGGTGAACAGGACTGGAACTTGGCGGCCAGCAATTCCTACGCGCGCAGTGCACATACCACTGACGGCAACAGTGGCGCCATTGGCGACGCGTACGGCCCGAGTGATGGCAGGCGTAAGAACTTTTTTGAGGCGACGACAAAGATTAGCGCTCATTATGGACACTTGGGCTCCAGTATCAACCAATGCCTTGAATGGAACACCATCCACGTCTACGTCAATTTGGTTCGCGTTCGTGAGGAGCGTCAGCGGAGGATTTGTACAGGACGGACGGGATGCAGCACTACCTCCAAGAGCTGCATGGCCTAGTTTTCCGTCCGGCGGTTTGGCGAGGAAAAGCGGCGAGGTTGGGGTGACGGGGAGCGACGGCGTTGAGGCGACGGCGATCGCCCGGATGAGCGGCTGTCAGGGGCATCAGAAGTAGGGTATGGATGGCGAGGTGAGTAACGGCGAGCGTCGGCGTATGGGCGAGGAGCAGGGAATGAGCTCCAGTACGGCGGCATCCAGGTGCTGCGGCAGTGGCGGGATACGTGACCAACTCGGTGGCAGCGGAAGCAGATCGGTTTGTCATCAGGTGTTCGCCATTCAGCAGGATTGCGTCGTCGGGGAGCGAAATACTGGTCGTTGAAGGATGTGGCCATGGGAATGGATGCCGAATCAGGTCGGGAGACAGAGCAGGCGGTAGGGATGCCAAGATTGGCAATTTCTTGCCGCACAACTGCTTGTATGACGGAAATAGTAGAGGCCGCTGGGTCAAAGGTACCGTCGAGAGGTCGTGGATGAAGGGGGGCCGGACTCGCCGCTTCAATCTCACGGCGAACGATACGACTGACGTTCTCTTGAAAAGGTCGTGTGGCAGGAAGAGCGGAGCAAGGGGACGTGGCAGGGGTGTTTGGGAGCCGGGAAAACTGTGGGACGACGCGGCGGCTTTTGGCTACCTCGAAGCGGCGGCATTCTTTGACGATGGCGTCGACAGTAGAGACGTCGTTATAGACGAGCAAATTGAAGGCGTCGTCCGCGATGCCTTTTAGGATATGGCCCACCTTGTCAACCTCGGTCATGTGCTCGTTGATTTTCCGGCAAAGCGCGAGCACTTCCTGTATGTAGTCGACATACGATTCTGTCGACGACTGGATACGGGTAGCAAGTTCCTTTCGCGCAGCCTGTTGGCGACCTGACGGGTTGCCAAAGAGGTCGCGAAGCCTCTCTTTGAAAGTGTCCCAGCTGGATAGCTCAACCTCATGGGTGCGAAACGAGACAAGCGGTGTCCCGTCCAGATAATATATCACATTGGCAAGCATGATGGTAGGGTCCCAGTGGTGGCTTCGGCTAACATGCATGCTCATACATGCTGAGGCAGTCGTCGACGTCAACGCCATTTTGGGCGGAGAATGTCCCAGAATCACGGAGACTAGGAACCGTAACGTACGTTGTGGTAGGCGCCGCAGGTGTAGGTGGCGACGGGTGTTTCCATCGGAAGCCATGGCTGAGAAGACGACGGTGCGGCCGCTTCGGAGCTCCGTGGTGAGGACGGGGAACGTTCCACCTCCACCACGATGTTACGCGAAGAATGAGTCAGTAAGACGGGCAACTATTTACAGGTTGTATTTACAACAGCGGTTGCAGCGCTGACGGTTAGGTTCACAGCGCGAGCCCAGCTCGTTCTTCCTCTTCTTTTCTCGAGTGATGGCGCCCGCGCGCCTCGGTCAAATAATCAAATACCACACGCGTGTAGCAATATGTTTGGTGTTGTAAGTGCTAAACCCAGCTTACCAGTCGTAAATACGTATTATAAGATACATTCGGCGGAGGGTAGACAACCGGCCGCCGGATAAAAAGAAATGGACAATAGTTTCTGGTTTGTTACAAAAAGAGCACATGTTGGTTAATATAAACCAGATCACTGAAGGTAAAAATTTAGGCAGGGAACTATAACAGAAGCTTGATAACAACAACAATACCATGCGGCACCTGGTTAGCTTCGTTTTTTTTCTGCATTTGCCTCTGACTTGTTCCGTACTGTTCGTCGACAGGCTCATACTGCCAACAATGTATTTGCCCCTGGATATGGGGTGCCTGTAGATACGCACCATTACAACAGGTTGCTGTATATATGCACTGTAGTGTAGTGGAAGAGACTGTTGGATGAATATTATCATAGTCCATAGCCACACCTTCAACAATGCCTTAATTATGATGCTTTAGTTAGTTATGAGCTTAGTTATGTTAGGGATCACTGCTTGTAGCATGCACAAAGCCGTAGTCATTATCAATCATGTTTGGTTTTATGATTTGTCCATAAATGCGGATTCTCTAAGCAGAAATATTGTTTGTCCAGATAAGCCATCACATTTTGCTTAAAAATTTTTATACTTTCCGAACTCAGACACACTGCGGTGTATTAGTCGCTACGTACCGAAAAGTTTTTTTTTTCTTTAAGTACTCTCCTATTTTCTGACTCTTGGTGCCGGTTGTGTCTGCGTTTTATACGAATGACACATAAATAGCCTCATATATTCGAGAAAGACACAGACGCTTCTACTTGAGGTATTCTTAATAGGATGCCTTAAGTGTTCAAAAAATGAAAAGTAAAATTAAAAGAAGCATAAGCAAATGGTTTCTGTTAGAGCATCGTGACCCAACAACTACAAGTACTATATTTGAGCAGAAGAACATCTTGAGTACCACACAGGAAATACTGCCATCACTTACTGTCGCCGCATCGCTCGCTTAGAGGAAACAACGTCAAATAAATCAAAAGAGAGCGGAGATCAAGAGAACCACGAAGACGGGAAAACAACTATTGTAGCAACAAGGTCCAAACAGAAGCAGTGGCGTCCTGGTGGCAAACAGACGTGCCACGTAATCGCGTAGGAAGGAAATACGATTTCTATGGGGCGATGCAGTGAATTGCGAGTAGCTGAATAATACCGTGACTTCCATTTATGTTTATACCTGACTTTTACCTCTTTTTTCAATAGAGTACAGGAATAAATATACGACAGAACCAGTACGTTCTTTCTTTCTCTTTTACCTGAACTCATGTGTTCGTCTGGCTGATGCGAAAACGACCAGAAAGCTTGGGCAAACGAGAACGAACAAAAAGAAGCCATCAGAAAATACAGATTAAGTAGGTGTATATAAACAGGCGACGAGGTCACCCTGTTATTTACACTTCCTTCCTTTTCTCCTGCATACTATTCGCCGCATTTAATCAGTCGAAGCTTTCTATATTGTCCTGAGGCAACAAACGTGAGTTCGGGACCAAACGTGAAGCTATTTGTCTTGGCTCAAAGCTCACTAGAACGTGGTTCTTGTGTTTATCAAGCCGCATTGTGTCCTCTACATTTCTGCCAGATCGTGTGAAACGCTCAATTATCTTCGTTAACTGCGTGCACAAAAAACGCAACATTTGCGATGCTCATACGTGGTAAAAGATGAAATAAACCTAGAAGTAAGGACGTCATTTTTCCTCCCTTGAGTACTTCTGATTTTTCTGTATTTCAGTATTCTGTTGCCATAAAGGGGAGCGATGCATTATTGACTCTGCTCAGTCTTGTTAAGTAAACAAGGCTTCCATGAGTTGCCGCGGTTCCTTATTATTAGTATGATGTCATCAGCGGAGCACTCGGATTCATTAATATGGAGAAGGGGCTGTCTTTTCTATTTGAGGGAGAACTTCATTGATAGTAGAAATAAATAAATGTGGAGCTGCAACTTCAGGGCTGTAAGCAGCACTGAATTTCATTGTGTTTATTTCCTTTTAGGAGAGAGAATTATAGCGGGTGAGGATTACGTTATTTCCTTAATAAGAACTTTCCTTAAACCGTTAATTTTACAATCTCCAGTCCATGTTAGTTGTGTGAACGGAAGAAATAACATGAACATTAGTGCGAAAGCATGTCTGGTGAACCATGCACAGATGATCATTTCCGGAAGAAATTAGCCATGATGGTAGCAATAGAGCTACCAGCTTTGTGGTAACAATACTGGTGCTACAAGTACATGATCATGTACCGTACAAGTTGAACGCGACGCTGGTAAACGAATTAAAAGATCGGAAAGAAGACAAGAACAAGACAGGCAAGAACGCATTCGCTCTTTTTTTTTATTTATTCCGTATCTCGACAGAAACGTTAATTTTTGTGTCTTGTATAACTAGGTATTGTTATTTGTGCTGTGTTATTACACATGCTACCTTTCCCCGTATGCAATGCGTTGTGGCGATGTAAGTAAAGTGTGCGTAAATAAATAAATAACTACGGAACTTAACCATAAGTCTTCTTAAGCGCGGGTACCTTCACATAGCTAGAGTGAGACAAAAAAATTGTTGAATATTGCTTTATCTAGCCTATGCAGCTGCTCTGTGAAGAAAAATTGTGAGCTGTAAGCGACTTTGGATGATGTTCCTTTAAACTATAGAACCAACCATATCTATTAGGGCAATCTGAACGTTTCGTACTTTGTACCACCCTTGAAACCACGATAAGTTTCAAGTTACTTGGCAATTCTGATTTTTTGGTCTTTATTTGCGACATAACGAAACCATTTGCACAGGGCTTTAAAAATATTATTGCAGTCAGTAATTCATCAGTATCTACTGCCACAGTGAGTTTTAAAAATTATTCACGACATTAAGATAAATGGTCTCATATGTAAAGGCCATCAGCTTTACAAATTTGTAGGAACTGAGGAGAGCGGAAGGCAACCTCGAAGACAGATGTAAGAAATGTGAACATACTTGTGGCTTGAAACTAATTCGCTTGTTTCCACTGTGGACACCCTGCCAGCAGAATATGAATGCCAAGTCGAAAACAAAGCTTAACTGTGGAGCTTTATTGGCTATATGGATTAGACCAAGAGTTACTGACAGTAAATCTGCTCTAATCGCAGATGAAATAGCAAAAGAAAATAATGTAGGCCAGGGAATTTGCGGGACATAAAAATGAGCTGTAACTGCTCAAAACTGTCCTGGTATAAACATTTAAACAACCGATATTAGGCCAGGGAGAGAAAGAATGCGCCCCAATCACAAAGGTGGCTTGGCGGCCTGAACAGGGGCAACGGTAGGTGGTGATGAGGAAGAGAAAAAGAGAAAAAGGCAGGGACGTTAACCAGAGATTCGTCTGGATCATGAACACGAACACGCTCATAGCCAGCCAGCGAAGCCAGACACGTGCACCAACTCCCAAGGTGAGTTAAAGTTCGCAAGGCGTCGACATAATGGGGTTTCGTATTCAATGCCTCCAGTAAGCTAATTCCATGTCCTATGTGCTTCTTTCTGGCTATCGCAAGACCAGGAAAGTCTCACAGTGAGTGCCTGATTGTCAGATGGGCAGCGGCACAACTCATTGGCGGAGACACATCGTTCAGCTCTGTCTGTACTTTCCCGCGTTGTCTAGCTGTTGCCTTTCGTGGTGACCAGGTGTCTTTCTTGAAGCGGCGTTCGGGCGCCACTTGACTAAGACTTCTGCGGTTGTCCTTTTTTACCAAGACTGGCGCCCTGTGAAAAAAAGCCCATGGGCACCATTGTCCCCATGGATTGTGCGGCGCCATCCACTTCAGCTGCCGTTCTCCTTGCTGTGTCAATCACTCGTGCTGGTCCAGTTGCACATAAGCCAAAAACCCGGTATGAGGAGAGGTGAGGTGGAAAAAATGATTAGCCCCTCCCCAGACGAGGAGATGGGGATAAGCGAAGCTTGTCGTGTGTGTGTGTGTGTGTTTTTTTTTTTGGGGGGGGGGTGGGGGGGGGTTCCACCGAACGAATTGCACTGACGACTACCACGTTTTGCTCGAACCACAACCAGTCACACGCACTGCAGCTGGCTCCAAAGTTCCGATTGAGAAACTCGCGTTGAAACCTGTCCATCACACCGGGGAAGTTGGCGCTAGCGCTGCTGAGGCGTGCACCACCATTGTCGGCTTCCTGGAGGGCTAGACGACACTGACGTTTGGCCTGAACATCGGCCTCCCGCAACTAGTGGTCCGCGGCTCTTCGCTGAGGTTTCGCCTGGGCATCGGAAGCCCTCACGCTAGAATCGGCACGTTGGGGACGAGCCCTTTCCCGAGCGCGTTCATTCTGGATGGATTTCCATGAACTTTCTTCAAAACTAAGTCTGTCCGTTACGTAAGGCAATGAATGGCTCATACCCCCTTAAGCAAGTGCTCCTACCCCCGTGAACGCGGCCTCCCCATTACGACGAATAGAATAGAAGGGAAATTCTATGCTGGAATGATTAGCGGCAGCGCAGCCAGCTGTGGAAGCCGACGACGAGGACCAACGCAGGAGCAGTGGCACGAGCACGCACCACTGCACAAGACACCTGTGTAGCTCTGAGAGCAGCTATTCGGCACGTTGCCCGACTACCTTCCCACCATCTTGCATCTTTACTTACAGAAAGGCCACACACAACTTTCAGTCGTATAATTGCAGCCAATCATACCTCGTTGCCATCGAACTACATGCCTGCAGCAAGACCACCCTCAACGTTATGGCGCCTGCACAAACCTGACATACGCCTCACCATCCCAGGAATCACGAAGAAAGCTCACATGCCGTCATCTGCCCTGAAACAGGCCACGTTAGGACTTTTACATGAGGTTCACAGTGGCCGCGTACATGTTTATGTCGATGGCTAAGTCACACCTACAAGTTCAGCTGCCGCAGTGGTGATTCCAGCAAGATCCGTCAAGATGCAGCAAAAGACGTCACATGTCTCATCAACGACAGCTGCTGAACTGGTAGCCCTCCGTGCGGCTCTTCATTTCATTCTGGAGGAACCATCTCATCCATGGTCAATCTTCTGTGACTCCAAGGCAGCCCTCCAGAGTTTGCTCTCAGTACTGCGCCATGGATCACATGAGCAGCTCGTCGCAGAGATAAGACAAGTACACCATCGCATAGTTGATGAAGGGCACGATATAATGTATCAGTGGTTGCCTAGTCACTGTGGCATACATGGCAATGATCGAGCGGACGCAGCGGCCCGATCTGCCCATGACGTTGTCAACTGCATTGCCATTCCTCTTTCGAGAGCCGACGCAGCAAAAAAACTTTCCGCGCTTGCGCATGAGCTAACATTGATGCAATGGATTTCCTCCGATTTCACAAGTGCACGCCTTCATGCACTGGACCCTAATTTACAGCTTCGTATTCCATTCAACCTTCCACGACGGGACTGCACACTTCTAATCCGTCTATGGCTTGGAGTAGCATTTTCAAATGCGTACTCCTTTCGTATCGGAATGGCCAATAGCCCACTTTGTGAATCCTGCGGGTGCAACGAAACAATCGCACACCTTCTTTGTGAGTGCCCTCGTTTCAACCCGCAGAGAGCAGCTCTCTCAGCGACGATAGATCTCAGCGACGACAAACGCCCAATAACAGAAAAGAACATCCTTGGAAACTGTCGTACACAAACAACGGCGCGAGCCGCCCTGAAGGCACTGCTGCGTTACTTGAAAGACACCGGACTCAGTGTTCTTCTTCTTTCTTCTTTCTGGGGTTTTACGTGCCAAAACCAGTTCTGATTATGAGGCACGCCGTAGTGGAGGGCTCCGGATTAATTTTGACCACCTGGGGTTCTTTAACGTGCACTACAACGCAAGCACACGGGCATTTTTGCATTTCGCCTCCATCGAAATGCGGCCGCCGCCGCCGCGGCCGGGATTCGATCCCGCGACCTTGTGCTCAGCAGCGCAACGCCTTAGCTGACTGAGCAACCCCGGCGGGTCACCGGACTCAGTGACAAATTGTGACTCTGCATTGTGTTACGTAGGACGGAACGTTCACACTATGCAACACGAGAACGCCTTCGCGGACTTCCTGACAGTGCCCACAGAAACAGTTCTGTTTTGTGTGTGTGTGTGATTTTCTTTTGTTTCCTTCCTTTTTGTTTATTCTTTATTTTCACTTAATTTTTCACTTATTTCACTCTCCTTTCGCATCCCTTTACCGCTCCCCCGGTGCAGGGTAGCCAACTGGAGATAACCTCTGGTTAGCCTCCCTGCCTTTCCTTTACCTTTCTCTCTCTCTCTCTGAGAGCAGCTCGTTTTACAGCGTTTCTGGTCGCGATGATACCGCCGTCGCCGCCGCCCCGTAGCCGCTATCGCGGGAAAGGCGAAAAAAAGTACCCGCTCTCCGCCGGAATCGAACCCAGGCCCGCTGCGTGAGAGTCGGATTCTTTACCACCGAGCCACGCAAGCGCTAGCTCTCCGGCGAAGAAAAATTCCGTTTATACGCGCCCTACGCCTCTGCGCCCGCAGGCGCGCCGGCGCAGACGACCCGACTCTTCGCCAGTATGGTGGCGCCATCTAGTGAACGTGCCTGCAACCGCCACGTGCGACGAGATGCGATTCAGACGCGATGCGATTCAGACGAGGTGCGCAATCAACGCTATCCCGATGTTAGATGTGCGCCACGTATTCTGGGTACCTCTTCGGTACACGTTATGTCGTCTCCTCGCAAGGTACGAACCGCTGCTGAAGAAGCGAATCGTACAGCTACGTGCGCGGCTACAACCAGGCATCATCGGGCTCAGCAGACAGCTGTGCAGAGAGCATTGCAACCGCAGCTCGCAGTCGCCGGGCGGACAGTGCACATCGTTCTCGTCAAAATCGAGGCGAAGACAGTTTGCCGCGAAGACCTTGTGGTGTGTGGTGCCGAAATTGGAGCTTACTGTGCCGCGTGTGCCGCGCAGGCCTGTGACATTTTTTTTTATCATTACATGGCCGGTACAGGCTAGCGAATACAAATTTCGCATGAAAAAAGTTCGGCACCATATTACACTCCTCTAACACGTGTAGGCGAAAACTTGCTGCACACTTGCGCCGTTGTCTGCGAGCTTTGGACTCCTCTCTACGTTGCCGTCTCGCATCGTCGCGTTCCTGCTTTGGAAGTTCGGCTTCTTCGGCTCGTTTTCGACGCTTAGCTGCGGCTTCGCGCGCTCTTATTCCGGAGTCAGAATCGCGTCAACGATGTTTCTCTTCGGCTTTACGTTGCATCCTCTAAGCAGGGGAAAACAGCACTCGCGGTCGAACGCCTTGCTACGCCGCTCCTCATTTCTCGCTTGGCGAGCATCTTCAGCCGTAGCGTACTTCCGAGGCCTACCGCGCAATCCGCTACCCCCCGGGCGAGTGTCCTGCATCGCCGTCTCGCTCGCTTCGCAGTCGACTGTCGCCACAACCGCCACCGCTTCCATGTGCCATCAGCGACGCAACACTTGTTTTTCTTTGTGAGCGCGCCGCTCGTTCCTCTCTCCACCCACCCCTCGCTCGGAGATAATCACGTGTTTTATAGCGTTAGCTACACTGGCCTAGCCAAGCACGTTTCGCGCGGCACATCAAGAGCCGTGCTGCGCATGCGCAAGGATCAGTGATGTCACACGGCTTGCGCACCGGAGCCACCGGAGCCGGCACCTCTCGCGCACTCCGCCGCCGCCGCGCGCGACTCACCGCCGCCGGTCTGCGCATTCCAGAGGAGTGACGTCGTAGCCGTGGTAGACGCACTGGCGCCGGCGCGCGCTCGCTGTGCAGTCGCCGTCTGACACTGCGCTGGAGCCGCTGCGCTTCTGACTGGCGTTTGCCAGTGTGGTATAGCCATGGAGAAGGAGAGCGCAAATGCTGCTCAACAGCGCAGAAGAACGAAGACGCTTGACTCATCGGATCCCGAAATAGTTGCCTGGCAATTAGCGGTTGAGCGTAGGAGGAATGAACAGAAGAAGGCTAAACGTGCTGCGGAGACACTGGAGCAAAGGGACGAACGTCTAGCAAAGCGGCGTCGCCAGGAGGCTGAGCGACGTGCCCGACCACCCCTGCAGCAACAACAAAACGCCGTCGATGACGTCAAGGCTCGCCGATCGACTGAATATACTGTGAAACTCAGCGAAAGCGCCAGTGCGACTCGGACCTTCAGCTGAACCTTTGCTAACGCTACGTTGATCCTGGCATAGCCCAGCTAAGCCACTGCAACTATTTCTTTTTTTTTTTCGGTCCACTCGACTAGACGCCGCGTTGCTTTTTTTTTTTTTGTTTTTTTCAACGAGACTTTTGAAGGGTTCCGCTCTAATAATAGCTTGCTCGCTGTATTGAGGTCCGCACCGTTGCCGAGGCTGCTCAATAGGTCAGGGACCCAGTTCACTCGCATCGTGATGCCGTAATTCCGAAGAAGAGATGTACGGGAAACCTTGATGCCATATGCCTTGATATGTCTTTCAGTCCCTTTAGGGCGTTCAATAAGTCCGCGAATATTAACTCCTTTTGTATGAATTGTCTTGCGTTTATAAAGTTAAATAAAATTATAGGGTTTTACATGACAAAACCGTGATATGATTATGAGGGACGCTGTAGCGGGACACTTCGGATTAATTTCGGCCAAATGGGCGCTTTTGCATTTCGCCCCCATCGAAATGCGGCCGCCGCAGCCGGGATTCGATCCCGCGCCCTGGGGCTTAGCAGCGCTACGCCAAAGCCAGTAAGCAATCACGGCGGGTGTCTTGCGTTCTGTTTTTCATCGCTTCCGTCAGCCTCTCTCAGGTAAATAAGATGGCCTGCATTCAAGTGCCTTAATGGTAGGTTCTTGATGGTGCTGCTTCATTTCATCTGGACACCTTGCAGCTCAACCCTAATGACTGCCAGCGCCACTCGGAAGTGAAATGATTTCGAAAGAAGCGTTGAGAACGAGAAGTTGAATTCCATGTTTTTTTTAGTGGAGCCTATACAATCTCGATTAAACCAAGGTGTTATCTCGCACGAGCAACCATGTCGTAACATATAGACGATAACTTTCGTTTTTTTTTTTTAGACCACAGCCTGACTAGGTGGGGTAACTCTTCAACACATTCCTTCGCGCAGCCACGTCAGTGCTATTTCTTCAGCAAGAAGAGCGTAAACAAACGCTGAAGTTCTATTTGAAGGGCTTCAAACGTCGCAAATACCCCACCTGACTTGCGCTATAGCGTGGTTCATGTTGAGTCAGGCACGCTCGTATTCACTTAATTGATAAGGTCAACGACAAAATACGCGCAGGGAGCCAGCACGCAGTTTCTGACACCTTGCTGTGTTAACCATGCTTACGCATTGGTTAACACAGCCTTGTGATATCTGCAGGAGACTAGGCGGCCGTCCGATGGCCTTTCTCGTAGCTTTGTCAGGAGAAGCCATCTGAAGACAGTTTACTTATAAAGTCAAGAGCCTAGCTGCTTAAAAAAGAGGGAGTTCCGGATGTATGAGCATTTCCACAGATAAAAGAAAACATACGGTGTCCAGTTTATAACGCGGCGAATGAGAGTAAATAAAGTATAGGAAGGCTGGTAGGTGGTAGTGAGTGTTGTATTTCGCAACATTCAAGGCACGTGGGATGCATTGAAAGACTACTCATTTTTCTTTGTAAACAAAACTGTAGCAATGTCTTCATCCACAACTTCGAACGGTTCAGAATGGCAGATTCCGTCTGCTGCCACAGTGGGAACATGGCCTGAATTTGAAGACATCCTTGCACAAACATTGCACTATCTTCCAAGGCTCTTTACCTATGCTGTGCCTCTAGCAACCCTGTATATTTACCATAACTTCGTGAGCGAGGGTGCCTCAAAGTCCACCACGCAATTTACTTCGGCGGGCATTGCGTATGACGAGCTGATTAAAACGAGGGTTAAGGAGCAGAAGCAGCAAACTCTTCATACGTTTGTTTCGCTCGAGAGAACTCTAAGCATAGTCCTCACTTTCCACGAAAGGACTCAGCTTGTGTACGCCGGACAAAGTATGTCCTTGAGAAACCCGTGTGATTTGACCAGTGTAGCCGTCCTGCGAAATAGTAATCACCAATTATACTTCTGCTTACCGCATTTTCTGGATAATAAGAGGAGCCCCAAGCTGCATTGAAGGCTCTTGGGCGATTCCTACAAGTCAGAATGCCCATATAGTTATACGAAAACTCATAGCATGGTTGCGAGTCTGCAACGCGAACTTTTAAGCGATAGCTGTGGGGCTGGCTAGACACTTTCGCTCCTGTTTTATAGCTCACCGAATCGCTTGGGGGTCGGAAGGTACTCCTTCCTAGATAACATTACAGGGTAAAGGATGCGCTACTGCAGCAATCCTTCCAAGTGAAGTGGCTGCAAGCTGCTGCGAAGTGAACGGGATAACCGTGACGTCTGGCTAATGTCATCATACGTGCCATAACGTCTTAACACCGGCTTTAAGTATAAACCACCTCAGTTATTTTTTGAACATTGCAAGTAAACACGCGCATCGACTTCAAATTGCCGTCACGATCAGCGATGCCAAACGCTGCAGCGCTACGCGCTGCAGGCGCGCCACAAAAAAAAAAAAAAAAAAAAAAAAAAAAAAAAAAAAAAAAAAAAAAACAATGCCGTCCTCCTTCCCCAGCGGTCGTCACGATGTCAGAGAGGGAATCTGGTGATGTCAACTGCGGAAACGATGTCCATTGGTCGAACAAGAACCTACGACTTCCGGTTAATCTGCTAGCAGGTACGCGCGCTTTCTGCTCTTCCTCGTCGTGTTTATCGCTTGTGCGCGCTTGCGAATCGGCAATTAAAATTACAGCCCGCAACGCATTTGTCAAATCGCTCGCGTTCTAACACAGTCATGCTTAGCGGTCTGATTAGCTGCGCGAATAGAGTGTGACAGTGTTGGCCTTTCCAAACATGCGCGCAACACAGGGCCTGCACCGTAGCAACAGCGGGTAGCCGAGAAGCGCCGAGTCCACGTCCACGTTACCGGCACGCTAACTCGCCGCACGCCGTTCGACAGTAGGTTTTGCTCGCGAGCGGCGAGGTTTTCTTGCCTTACGTAGAGAGGATGAGACCGGGACTCATTTGTGCGGCAGCCTCACCGCCGCTGATCGCTCGACGGCGCCGATATCGTCGCTAGGCCTTTTCTGGTTCCCTTCAAAGCTGAATAGGACGGCGCTTCGAAATGAATTACCGACGTTCACAAGCCGCAATATTTTCTTATGGTTGTTATCGCTGTTCGCAATAATTGTACACAAAGAAGAAAAATACGCTGACATTAGCGTCGTCGTCGGCTGCGATGCGAGCACAGCCGAGCCAGTCGTCTCCCGTCGGTAGTTGTGCACTGCAGCTGAGCAGCAGGCGATGTTTTCGTTGCCGGTGGCGGAGGCGCGCAGCTTCGCGGTCGTCGATTGGCCCGTTGATCGTGCAGCGGGCGGGGCGTCCGGTCGAGCTGCCGTCTACTTTGGACACTTCTCGCGCGGCAGACGTTCTACAGCACTGGAGGCCGCATCGCCGTCCGTATATGTGCCGCTAGCATGGCTAGCATGCCTTAACCGGAAGTAGGCAGTGTTTTGAGAAGCGCGTTAGCGATGGCGTATGTCACGTGACATTTCGAGCAGCACTCGGCGAGCAGACCAGCAGACGAAGAGAGTAGCGAAGGAAAGCGCGAAACGAGAGAGGGCCGTTTTTCGATCATCAAACGCGTGTAACTCCGCTATTACGGCAACATTGCGAAAAATTATCGCGGCTACGTGTTCGTTGTAGACTCGTGCACAACTGCAACACCACAACTAAATTTCGACCTCTGGGTGGTTTAGGGGCCCTTTAAATATGCTATCGCCTAATAAACGACGAGCAGTGTTGCCGTTCTTGGGGGCCTGAGCATCATTGTGCCCCTGGGCGGCGCCCGTCCGCATTTCGTAGGCGTGCCTGTGTGGCTACACTCTGAGAAAAAAGAAAGAAATGGGGAATCAAGGTTACTACTTTTCGGCAGTAATTAACCTGCCACAACCAACCGTTCTTTTCGGGTGTAGCTGCTAGGAGATGAATTGTTACTCACCATGTGGTCACTCCTTCAAGGACTAACAGTTGCTCTTTTCTGATGAAGTGCGGGTCAAAAGCTTTTTTTCAGGAAGCGCGGACCAGGACTTCACCCGACCGGGGTCTCCTGCCTGCCTGTTCCCGAGCGTCGCAACTCCACCTGATCAGGGACTGCTGCCAGACGATGACAAACTCCAGTCTCCGTAGGCAGAGCGGGAGCAGTCGAGCTAAGAGCCCGAGTTTCGCGCACAGTTGCCTGGCCAGAACGTGGCTTCCATCTGCACGTGCCGCCAAGCCGCCTGTGTCCCCTCTCTAAGCCGGAGATGCTAGGCTCTGGTCGCCCTTTCGTCGGTCAACTCCATCGACATCTCAGTGCACTGTAAACGAAAATACCCCCACATGGGAATTTTAACAAGGTGATGTGCCCTATATACTCCCATCCTTGAATATTTATTCCGATGTATGGGAGGAATACAACGGCATTCCCTCGTTTCACTCCGCTCACAACCTGTGGGAGGATAAGGGCGGACATGACGTGATTTTATTCCGCCTTCAAAATTATGTTCTCCCTGGGAACTCCGCACAGGGAGTTTTAAAAAACTCCCCCGCCGGGACAGTTTGGTCACGTGGTGCTTCCCATAAGGCCGTGCGCCGCGCCAGCGACCGGCCGCTTTCGGCGGAGCTCATGGCTGACGGTTTGTTTACATCTGTGAAGTGTCGTTCCGTGCCAGCGTTTCGCCGATTTTCTTTCCTATACTTCCTTCCAGAAAGTGTTATAGGCGTGCCTGAAGCTCATTGTATCTCATCTTCATGTGCGTTAGCTGTGATCACTCTGCTGACAACGATGAATGCAAGAGCAACGATTTCAAGTGCGGAAAAAGGCTTAGTTGTGACCACGAAGCTGCCGGTTGACTCGTGATGTCGGCGCGGGTTTCTAGCTGTGCTTCCGTGTTGCGGGACCTTGACTTGTGTTCCTCAGTGTGTTCAATACCACTTTTATGTCCTTTTGAGTATATTCTGACAACGTCCGGTGTAAAGTGCCGCGTAGCAATGGCAACAGCAGCCACTGTTCGAGCGACAACGTCCGTGATAGCCGCACATGAATGCCATATTCCGACTTCGTCACGGTGCTGTGCTGCCATTAAGTTAGACCGTGGTGGAAGCAACTCTTTTATGAATCTGTGTACGGATATCCTCGCCCAAGAAATACGGTAGGACGTAAGTACGTACTGTGAATAAAGCTTCTTACTGAGCGATGTGAATTGAATTGTTATCGCGCAGTTCTGTTTTGATCACGTCGTTGCTTCGGATATTGCATTAACATCATGCTCCATCCAACATACTGATTTAGGAGCATACCTGCTGGCTCCGAGCGTGAGGACTCGTTTGCCAGATCAGCGATATGGCTCCGTTTCACAGCCGAGAGACATTGCTTGGACGCGGAGCAAGTAGTGCGGCAAAAAAAAATGTATGACTACGCAATTTTCGGTGTTACGTAGGCTGCTACGGGTCATACTCACATGTAATAAATTGTTGTCCCGCCTAAATTATTTCGCACGAAGCTAATTTTGTCATGAAGCACGCGCACGTACATTTTTCTTGCGTACTGTAACTGACGCACTACATTTTGGCCGCGGACGCCGACAGTGTGCGAAGTCGCTTCAGCGCTCACGGAATGGCATTCTAACTTTGAAAAATTATGCCATGAACGTTGTTTTTTCAATATTCTAAGTTAACAGTTCCGTGTGGATTTAGGTTTCATGCTACTTTCAGAGAGGTTGGTCTCATATGTGCGAGCCTGTGAGTCTTAATTCTGAAAACACTACAGCTGCTCGCTAGGCCGTTTCGAGGCCCACATTATCGTGGCTATATATACTGGCAGGGTTGTGTCTTGTGTGTCGAGTGTCCGTTGGATGTCTTTCACAGCTCTTCATCGAGTGTTTCTCAAATGTTTGTGTTTATGTATTGCTTGGTCTGTCTGGTCTCGTTCACTTGTTTCGCAGAATTTGGCTTATTCTTGTGCGTATATTTCGGAATTTGACCCGAAGCCTTCACATAAAAATTCTCCACGCAAATTGACGTGTCTTTTTTTATACTCCCGGTGCATCTCGAAAAAACTCCGTCCGGCTCTAAGTAAAAAATAAAAATGACAAAAAAAAAAAAAAAAAAAAAAACTCCGAAGGCACCACGCAAAAATTCCGCCCGCACGGAGTAAAAATTATACTCCGATCATTCGGAGCATAATAAACTCCCAACCGGGGGGTCGCTAGAGGACAAGCATTATACTCCCACCTGAGAGTTATTTCCGTTTACAGTGTGAGAACGCCGCTTCTATACTAGCTTCGTCTCCACCCATCCACATCGAGCTGTTGCGCGCTCTTACATTCGTGGTCTGCCCTAACCCGCGTGGTGATGATACTGTTGTAGCTCTGAGCGTATTTGTTTCGTGCTATGAATTTTTCAGTCAGTGTTTATGTGATGTCTCCTTTCACATTAGTTATATTAAATGTTTTTGTGCGTTTTGTAACGAATGACTGTGTCCTTAATTGAGTTCTCGCAGGCTCCGCCTCAGAGAACCGTTTGACTGGACTGGAAAAACTTTATTTAGGTCCTGCAGAACGCGCTTAGCGCGTAGCGGGCTGAACCATTAAAAAAAGAAGCGCCATCACAGTGTGTTAGTACAATGTTAGTGGTGTGATGCACTGTGTGATGCCCACTACTACATCCACCTTTCCCAGAACGCACGCCATTCGTTAAGTTACAGGTTCCATCCATTAGGTGGAACAAGGACACCCGGGCTGTCAAGGACACCAGATGCCGGCGGTTCCGCTACAGAATGCCCCGGGGTGTTTCCACAATGTATGAACGTGGTCACTGGGCCCTGCTGAGAACTTGTGCAGGACACTTGGCATCCTTTACCCACACTTCGCCCCCTTGGGTAAAAGTCGCGAAGCTCTCGCACACCATGGAAACGGTTAAACTCCTTAGCTTGCAGTTTGCCTTTTTTTTTTTGCAGAAGATATTAGATGGTTGTCGTGTCTGACGGAAGGACAGCGAAACGGTGGAGCGAAAACCATACGGCTTTATTTAGCCATCAACTTAACAGTAACGGGCGAACTGCCCGGTTCAATGTTACAGGAATGAAAAGCACGCGCCAGCTTGAATGCCGGCGCTTTTAAGCACAACCAAAAGGTGATAACGCTGCGCCGCCACCACAGCGCATGCCTAGCTGTGACGCCTTATCGCCTAGGCGCGCGACATATCAGTGGTCTTATTTCAGGCGACACCTTGCCCTGTTCCCGGGGGACAGTTGATCGCAACCACCGACCCACCAGTAGCCGTGACACATGGTGTGCCACGATAATCCAAACGGTGGCAAGAAGCAGTCATCACTCATCCGGAAAAGACATCTTAGTATCCACCGCTCGCTCCATTGAGCCGTAGGATTGGGATACCTGGGCCTCCTAGTGACATGGTTGAACCCATAATTCCTGGCAAAGCGTGCGAACTAGTGCGACGAGAACTGAGGCCCATTATCACTTCGACGCGCTTCTGGTATGCCGAAATGAGCCAGAATCACCACCTGGCTGAAAGTGCTGTGTAGCGTCGTAACTTTTGGATAGTGGGCATAGTAGTCCATGACTAGAAGAAAAGCTTGACTTTTTATCTAAAACAATCTGCACGCACTAGTTGTCATGGCCGCTCCATTGATGGCGTTGGGAGCAAAGGCTTGGCCCGCTGAGTCCTTCTGTGCGCAACGTTCCACATGACTCCACAATGGCCTTGATGGGCTGGTCTATGTGGGTCCACCAAACAGAATCGCGGCCGCGTGCCTTGCAACGATTCACGCCCTGGTGGTCCTCGTGGACAGAATACAACAGGTCCCGCTGTAGAGCCTCAGGGATCACGATGCGCTCGCCTTTGAGAACCAAACCGTCGCTGAGCGTCAGCTCCTTGTGGTAGTTCTAGTACTTCAAGCCGCTTGCAGGAACTTTAATCTTGCGAGGCCAGCCTTGTGTGCGGTACTTCTCGAGGGTGCCACAGTCACCGTCGGTCATCTGGTGCGAACGAACTCTTTCCAGACTGACTGGTGCGCCTTCTCGGATAGAGTTGCCGATTTTGGAGCAAAAGAGCTCCCAGACGAAAGGAGCTGGGATCCGCAAATATGATAGTCGGATGCAGAGGGTGAGAGTTGGTCATGCAAACGTCCGACGAGGACATCTCTTTCAGCTTCTGGAACGCTTTCTGCTGGCTTGTTCCTCACGTCCACTCGCTTCTCTTGTTGAGCACCTGACGAACGGGCGCTGTAATCTCGGACAGGTGTCGAGGTTACAGCAGGGAGCTTTGTTACACGTCTGCTCTTGTACGCGGTTCCGCATGACCTTCGTCTCATCGATGTTTATCGCTCTGGGATGCGCCATTGACCCTGACGAGCACGCAACATTTGTTCGTTCTTTTCCTGCGTCTTCAGCCTGGCGAACATGAATGAGCGCTTCCTCTAACGTAACCTTCGGATTGCGGCAGAGCTTGTTCGACAGCTTCGCATCATGAAAGCCTACAATACACCAGTAGCTGACCAATCGCTCAGCTACATCCGGTGAAGAATCATTGCAGCGCTCCACCATGTTCCATAGACGGAAAGAGCACGTCCGCTGACTCATCTGTCTCTTCAACTCGCCGATAGAGCCTCCCGCTTTTGTGAAGCTCGTTGGGCGGGGTGTATGAAGCGCCCATCGAGCTTACCGGACGATGGCCCTGTACCTTGCAAAGTCTTCGTCGCGCACATGCAATGAACTTAAATTGTCCCGTGTCTTGGTTCCCAAACAGCAACGTAGCGTCTTCAGGTTAATTTCATCGTGGGGAGCGTGGAGGCCCGTTGCAAAACAGCATTCGTCAAACTGTTCGTTGAGTAATAGATAATCCGCCATCGTCGAGCTGGGCACCACGACGTAATCACTAGATGATGCATATATGGAAATAAACTGCGGCATGAACCAAGCCGCTTGGTGACTAACATCAGGCGACTTGGCGACTAACTCTAGCTGCACAGCTTACGAGCCTATGAAACGACGCGCACGGACGTAGTCGTTTTATAGTTTGCGCTCAAAGAGGCTGTAGTTGCCGGTAGTGCTTGCCACACTCGACCGATTACGACAAATGGCGAGGGCGTCCTTGTCGACGATGTTGGAGCACTGATGTTGGCAGTGCGTAAACGGAGTATAATTGTTGCAGATCCGCCATTACCGCTTAAGCACATTTCAGATCCCGGGGATGCGGGAGAGGGTGCGGCGACAGCTAGGCCGTGCAGGAGCATCGACACGGCAGTTGCAAACACCTGCATGTTGAAAAGCAGCGGTTTGATGAATTCTCGAGTGGCTCAACTACCCAGCGCACCTAGTCAATAGCGGACCGTCGTGAATAGCTGCAGGCAAAGGAGCAGCGTACGCTATAGGAACACTACAAAAAAAAAAAAAAAACTGTGGCTGCAATCCACGCTGTGAAGGTGGTTGGATAGCGAAGCTGTAAACGACACCCACAACGATTACCCATGATGACGTCACTTGAATTAACAGACGTGGCTCTACAAAGAGTGCAAGCCGAGACAAGTGAAATGTACTTAAGCACACCCTTTGTTACTTCAGAACGACATTATATTCCCGCTGTTCTTCGGGCGCCTTTAGTTTCCGTGGTCTACCCATGGTAGCCTGGAAGGAACTGAATGAGTTGCTAGACCGTGGTAACGTCACTACGTGCTTTCTATGCTGTTGGGTACTTTTCCACTCGGAGTAGCTTACGCAACCGTAATCTTTACCAGGAAGCACACGTGGGAGAAGGAACGGGCTTCGCATTATTGGCAGGCGTCATTAGTATACATTATACGGCTTGCACTACACACGAGGCTATTGAATGACGTCCACCCCTTTCCAAACAGCTGCAAACCTAATCTTTACCGGAACGCCTTGGGGGTTCCAATTGTTCACACGCGCCTTATCATCTATCATGTGGTTTTGATGCTTGTTTTGTGGTTTTTGTGCTGAAAACGAGTGCTGAGCTGTATGCTGTGAAGCGATCATTTTTTACTTTAACTCCCTCAGCAATTTGGCCATTATGGACGCCTTTCTTACTGTTTTAGTTTTTATTAGTTATTACAGTTAGCACGACTTAAGTCGCAGGCTTAGTTTGAGTGGTAAATGAAATTTTATGCGGAAGTGTCAAAAGACCCATTCAGCGAAATGCATCTCCACTCATGTGAAACCTGGGGAGGTGCGAAGCATGCAGTGATGCAGCGCTAATGGGCCCATACTGCCTTAAGCAATGGCTTAAGGCAGTAAACGAGGCCGTAAACGAGGCCTCCCCATTACGACGACAGAGGAGACGTAAAATTCTTCGCTGGAATGATGGGTGCCAACGCAGCGTGCTGTGGAAGACGACGAAGAACGCGGGAGTGCTCGGCACGAGCACGAGCCACTTGCTTACCGTGACGTTTTTTGCTTACGCCAACGACACGAACATTTCCTTGGCTGGTAAAGGTACACAGCTTCGCTGTAAAAGAACATAACTGGGAGTCTCATATCTTGGGTCTTCAGTGAACACTGCCTGACTTTAGTGGAACCAGATTCTTCTGCACCTTAAAACGCCCGTCGCAATACTCTTGAGCTTAGTCATGCCATGTGATGAGTGAGCAGTCGACATGGACATGTAACCGTCCCTGTCCCAGACAGCTTGAATGGCCTGGACTGGAGGAATCGAGAACGAAAACGCTAGTGTCTTGGTATTTTAGCAGCGCTGTATTTCTTAAACATCAAGTTGATAAATGCGTCATTTTTGGGGGTTCGCAAGTAGCGTATAAGAGAGATCAATAAATTGGACATAATCGAAAGCATCGGTGGCCTTCGTGATGTGTTTCTACATAGCTATAGCAAACGAAATTGAATGCGGCAGAGGAAGAATTTCTTTGTAGATACGCTGTTGAACACCTTCAGCTGTCAGCACAGCAACTAAGGTGATGCAGCTGAATATAGCAGTGCTCAGCCATGTTCCCGCATATGTGTTGTTAACGCTGCGACTGTCAATAATTTAAACATGTAATGTAATTCCTGCGTCTCGTGTTCTTATTTCATTGCTTCTTCCAAAAGAGTTATTTTACATCTTCGCAATGCGTACCCAGATGACCTCTTCCTTTGTAGCCGTGATCTGCTGGAACTTTGACTATTAGGCATAATCCAATTTCCGGTTTCAGCAAAGGCTGGCAATACTGTCGTGTCACGCAAGCTTGACATGTTCAGCGTTTGTCTTCGTAAAGCAATGTATTACTTATGCTAAGACGAGGAGACGCCGTAATCCCTCTTTTGTTTATGTTCTTAGGATTCTTGTCATCCGCCCCATTGGTCTTGAGTTGCTGAGTCATTTCCGACGGCCTTCCGCCGGAAATTAATAAACCGCCAACCTCACTGACTGCGCTTGTGGGTGTGCTTGCAGTACTAGAGTTCCCGTAAGTCACATATTTTGCTTTTCTGGGAGTATTGCTTCGACATCAGTGTAGGCGTACGATTTGTGTCTGTTGCATTTCACAGCTTTGCTTATTTGATGTTTGCCCAACGAAATTTCACAACATCTTATCTCCTAGAGATTGATCGCCGGACGCACCTTATAGGACGCGTACTACGGTTTATTAGATCACTGATGAAACATGAATTTATAATAAAACATTGCATTTAGGCCTGTAGATTCTCAACCATGAATCAAAAGCCAACTTTGTATTCTCTCTGTAATGTTTATTCGTGTGTGTCTTGTAGGACCATGCAGTGCAACTTCGCCTCCATGGTCAGTTTCTATTTCAGTAGACTTAATCGAGGCATTGCCTGCATAAACAAAGGTATACTGCTCATACAGTTTATATGGGAGATTGCTCCTTACGACTGGAATCTTGTGCATGAAAGAACTAAACCTGACATAATTGCAGCATCTCTGTTCCTGACGCGTCAACAAGTGATACATAAATGACAATGTATAAAGTTATGAAGCGTGCTACACACACTCAAACCAAAGCTCTTCAATATAATTATCTTGATAGGGTTTTCTACATGCGTAATGATTTGATAACATCTGATCTGAGACTACAGATGTAACTGCTATATCCCGTAGTTCGCTTATGAAGAAAATAGCTGCTTATCACAAAACTAGTACACGTATTAGTCAACAAGCATCAAAAAGTTGCAAATATTTCTACTCAAGTCTATGCCCTTCAGGAAAGGACCATAGCAATCTCAGCGACTTCCTTAAACCTGTTCCGAACAATCGAAAAGAATGACACAAAAAAAGGACGCAGAAGAAAGTCATGTTGAACTCAACTTTAGTGATACGCAAACGTGTGCAAATAAGACGAGAAACAGGCAGTGATAATTTGAAGCTCTTTAGTTAGAAACACTTTTTGCATCCTATGGGTCATATAACGCACTTCTTCTCCAGCATGACTGCCTAAAGAGGCTGACATCTTTTGCAGGACAAAATGCCACGTCCAGGTAGCTATTAAACAATTTAGTGGGTAAACTTTAATTATACATTTCAGCGCACATGTTCCGATTATCAAAATGAAATGAAGCAACCCTAAAAGCGCATACGTCTTAGCAAAATGCCCAAAGCTCTTTTTAGGGACCTCTTATTCAGTACATATATATCTATTCCTGACAACGACTGTGTCATATACAGTCAAATCACTAGCACATTTGTCTAACTATTACTGTAAAATCATTATTTTTCTGTTTCAGCGTTTTAAGTGACATATTATATATGGTAATTATTATTTTAAAGAAGCTGTGTGACATTCACAATGAAAATTAAAATATCAGACCGAAGTTATACTTATCAGGGGCAAGACATTGCGTAATAAATTTCAATGCATTAGAAATAGCGTAAGCATGATGTAAACTGCGCCATATTGCTCCCAAATGTTGGTCAGCCAAAAGATCCTAAGAACCTAGAGAAACGGCAGCGAAATAGCAGTTTATACGCGATTAGTGCTACCGGTGCTTCACCACGCTTCTGTAGTAACACATCACATGTTTTGCACACAAAAGCTTGCAACTACCCAAAAGAGTGCATGCCAACTCAATAGAACTCCGACTATTGGCATATCGGCGCCCGTATGACCACGTTGTCATGCGACACAAGGTTGTACGAGTTTTTCAATGTTGCAGCATTGATCTCACTCATTCATTTTGTGGGACAGGACGCACCGCTCTCACCGTTTAAACTCAGGGCCGGATTGCTTCAAGTATCGAAATTGAATTAACTTTACAGTCCACATACGGGAAAAGGCAATTGTTAATTATTTGCTCGGGAATGACATTAGCACCACCATACAGCTTTTGTTTATTAGTTTAGTGACAACACTTTCGTACTGATATGCATTTCTTGTGCCCATCCTGAGACGTCTCGTGCTATTTAAATATCAGTGCAGATTTGAAAGGAATAAATAAATAAACAAATAAAACAAATAATGGCTTATACATTCTGTATAGGTTAAACAGTGTCGAATTTCCAAAGGGAACGCTTAAGGGAAATTATGAAAGGGAAAAATTGCCATCCACCCGATCGTAGCACGACGCTGCAAACGAAACCCATGCGAGTTTCTCAGAATGAACGCTTAGCAGCTGAGGAAAAATTTGCCCTACTAAGTTTTATCAAATGTATGTTGTTGCACAATTCAAGAATACACATCTCGAAATCGGAGCTGGGGTGCTATGCAGGATGCGCCGAGTTTCTCGTTCACACGAGTTTCACCTGAGTTTGCTCGATGGCAGTCAGTGAACGGAGATAGCAAGGAACGTGCAAGAACAGCAGGCAAAAAGAAATGTCGAGATAAAGCCGCGTATGACAGCATGAGCGCACCCTGCGCGGCACAGTGATTCCGTGCTTCAAGCAAAGAAGACTGTGCAGCAATACGCGCCAGCGCCGCGTATTGTTATCAACGTATTATCACCATTTAGCAATACCGTGACTGTACCGCTGTTTATCTGCAGACTTGCCGTGAGCCACTTGCCACGCCTTTCTAGGGCGCGTAAAGGGCGTGCCTCCTCTTTCGAGCATTATCTTTCTATCCTCCGTCGAATGCGAACAGGGCACATGCGGTGCATTGTTGCGCCTACACTTTCCCTCAATCGATTACGTTAAAATACAACAAATAAAATAAGAAACACTTTATTTCTTGAAGTATCTGTTTTTCGTTTAGAATGCTATAAATGTTTGATGACAAACAGATATCGAGCGAATTATTAAATTTTGCACTTTTTTTGCCGCGAGTGGCGACAGTGAGGCGAAAGCTTACAAGCGGATACATTGTAGAGGGTCGCACGCACGAGGGAGTTCATACGGTGAGCAGTCGCCAGGGGCGCTGCAGTGCTATCCTTGATCTTATCTCTTAAAATCATAGGCAGCGGCACAAGGTAAATTTGTGAAAAAGAAAAATATAATGAGAGGTATACAAAAATGCTAGATAAAGAACATATATAGTATACCTGATTAAATCAAGCAGGCTAGGTGACTATTTGTCACCCCCCCGTTTCAAAGGGGATGCCAATAAATCATCATCATCATCATCATGATAGGGTGCCTTAGCCGCTATTCTGAGCCGCTATTCTGGACATTCCGCCATTTTCTTCGAAGCGTGACGTACGCGCGACGCTTACAAAATGGCGCCGATAACCCTGATTTGCTTTCGTAACCTGACGCAAATTTGACGTTTCGCCTAAGAAACTGTAATGTAGGCATTGAACCTAGCGTGGTTGATAAAGCAAAACAGTTTTCATCCCCAGTAAAAATAAAACAGCTAGCTCAACGCGTACGATTATTCCATCAAAATCGTTTCTCGCTTCCGTCGTCTGCATGCGCGCAGGCTGTCGTCTGCTTCATTAGCTAGGATGCGTGTCCTCGGGAAACTGAATGAGTCATCGTATATTGGCGCCCACGCGCTTGCTTCTAGCTTGAGACAACATACGCGACCTGCCAGTGGTGATCAGCGCACGCTCTAGGCCGCGTTATCGCTATCTCGTGATCCGCAAGTGACTGAGCCAGACTCGTCTGGCTGAGAAGCGGCCGAATATCATCGATAGCGTTGCGCGCGCCACAGGTATCCGCTTGCACGACGCAAGCGCCGGCACTGCCATCTCTTTTTCACTTCGCTGCTTACTCGCACCGCGAGAGGAAACTTCAAGACGCCGCCTTGCGTACATTTATTTTTATAAATTAAAAAGTCGCCATTGTCATAGCCTTTGATTACGCGAAAAGACATTAATATTGATTACAATACAAACGCAGTGGCGAAAAGTGCAAAAAGTCGCAAGAAGTTTGCTAGTTTTAACCAATATTATTTCAAATAAACGTGTTTTTAATAAAAATGATGGTTCAAAACACAAGTGCCAACACCACCCGAGAGCGATGCAAATGCTATGAGCACGCGTTGTGAACAAAAGATTTTCATCGCCCCAAATGACAGGGAAAATTCGACGATACGCATGCCTCTCCACTGTCATTGCATATGGTCGCTCATTACCATAATTCGCGTGGCTCGTCGCACCACAAATTATGGCGGAAAATCTCTGCAATGGCGGCCGAGCGCAATGTCACGCAACGTCAAATTGACGTTTATGAAACAGCCCTTCCTGTGACGCTCTTCACAGGATATTCCTTCAGCCAATCAGCAAGCTGACATGCAGCTATCTTGGGACGCCACCACATATTCGCGAAATTGCAGATGCATTGCACGAGCTTCTGCACTCTACCGTCCACTTTCTTTTTAAGCGCTAAAATAGAGGTGCCAAGGACCACAAAAAAGTATTAGTCGATAAAGTTTGCAGCTTCATGTCACGTTTCATCATTCTGACGAAAACGCAAAATTGCATTTAGCAAAACTTCCGTTTCCCGGCACAAATTTCAAAACACGTGACCTCCGGACAGCCAATGAGACAGCCAAGATGGCGGATAATGGCGGCCGTGCAGCCGCCATGCGTGTCCTAGAATAGAGCCCCTTGATGCCCGCGCGCATCGAGGCCCTCTAATCCTTCATAAAGTTAGTCATGACAATGATCTTTCCATTCCCTGACTATTAGGGAAATGGCAACGCAGCAGCTACGGCATGGTTGTTCACCGCAGGTGCTTTACTGAGGCGGCTATTAAGGCCGCCGCTTTACCAACTGAAACGACGGAAGCATCGGTTGTCACTTGCAAAATGGCTTTGCGGTATTCTAGGGTCCGTAGTGACGCAGCAAAGTGAAAATGCACCCGTTTATCTGCGTGCGGGAAGCCTACACGATGCATTGCAAAGAAGAGCGCGCTGCCCAGTGACACAATTCATCACTTGTCATCACTTGCCCAGTGAAGCTGCCTCCGTGCGCATGTACGGAGTGTGTTGTTCTCTCTAATGTGCTTGCCGATTGCCTCTGCTGCTGAGCTAAGAGCGATCGCAGATGGATATAGTAACGACTGCGCAGCAATCGCATTTTGGCGGGTGATGGCTCCTGTGTGCCGTTAGGAAATTAAACTTCGAACGCAGGAAGGGGTTGCAACTATTTAGTGTGCCATGCTTGTGTTGAAGAAATGCCATCGCACTGGGTTTAAAAAAGCGAGCGTTTCTCGGCGCTAACGTATTTGCGACACTGCGGATCCGATACATCACCGATGACAGAGCAGCCATCTCAAACAACAGCTGCGATACCTTAACGTTGGAAAACATTACGCACTGCTCAGCATCTTCATCCACCACGGCTAATCGACGCCTTGCAAGCAGCTACAGTGTCGTTCCGATAATGATTTGCTGTGAGCTACGTCGCTATAATGCAGACAATGAACCATGTTGTGGGGCCGATCACAGCCTAAGAAGATAGATGCATAAGCAAGCGAAATACGCAGCTTTGTTTTTGATAGTGGTTCTCAGTACATCACCGATGACAGTGTGCTGTGCGTATTTTCTGTCGGCGGTCAAGATTGTTGATGCCTCTCAGTTCCGCACCACGTCGCTGTTGCCGGAAAATAAGTTGGGCGTGGCCCAACCGTGGCGGGCGCGCGCACAATAGTTACATGCCTCGCGCGGGGCGTGACGTATGGTTTTGATTGACACGCGAACTCGGGCCAAACTCGTACATCGCGAAGCCCCCCTCGAGTTGAACTTGGGAACATGGTGGCGGCAGCAGCAGCAGCCTATGTAATCGCATCCAGCGGCAGCAAGCGTCAATATGACCGTCTGGACCCGTTCACCTACATGACCAACGTAGAGTTTCAGCGTCATTTTTGCCTTTCCAAAACGTGAGTGCCCTGGCTGTGTGACGAGTTAGGCGAAGGCCGTCGTCTGCGGAGATAGGGTGGCGGGCAAATGATGCTTTCCCAGCGCAGACTGGTGTGACTAGGCTGCGGCGGAATAGTTCGTGCGATCGCTTCGGCTCTCTCCTGTTTCAAGCAAGCTCGTTCACCACGCCCCAGCCCCAGGCCAGGTCCGGCGTCGTCATCGGAGTACTGGAGCACCTGCGAGCACCTGGGGTTCAACCTGGACCAGCCAACCTGCGCAGGCGAAGTAGTCACATTATATTGGAAGATTCAGAATGGACGCCGGGCTGCCTTCCGGTGCAACATGTGCCGAAATCAGTTTTCGCAGGTACACGGTACCGCTGCACTGCACGGGCAGAGAGGCGAAGGAAGTTACTGCGCCAACACGGACCGCTAGGCCGTCCGAACGACCACGTTTCCAGGCGGCAAATGATTTCGCTCACGTACTGCGTGAGCAAAAGCGTAGACATGTGGATGTTGAAAGAGACCGTAGACTTGTTTCTCTATCGGAGCACGTCATCGCCGACTGGAGGAGCTACCCCTGTAAGGTCGCGAGGGACGAGCTGCTGGCGCGAGCTCCACTCGGTGGCCCCGGGAAGACAGCGCAAATGGACGAGTGCCTTCTTCGCGGCGAGCAAATGGGAAATCGAGGCCGCCTAATGACGAGCGACAACGTTCCGCCTAGCCGCCAAAATTACGGTGGTGTTAAAGATGGTGGCCCATGGGTCTTCGGCGTGGTCTGCGCGACCTGAGGGGTGCTGCTACTTTTCAAGGTCGACCGACGAAAGGCGGCCACGCTAGGTGCCATTATTGCAGCCAATTTTCATCCGGGGACCATTATTCATATTGACGAATTGGCCGCATACAACTGTATCCCAAATTTAGTGGATGCTAACGGGGCTATGCCTGAATCTGCATTGGGAGACAGTTAACCACAGCTTGCACTTTGTGGATACCAACACGGGCGTTCACACGCAAAAAATAGAAAGTTATTGTCAAAAAGTGAAGCGCCACTTCGTCAGCAGTGGGTGCAGAGTAACTGCACTGATGCTGGAGTCCCACCTGGGATGAATGTGGTGGCACTCAACGGACCACGTGCGCTGCAAAGACCCTTTCTTGCGTTTGTTAGAAGCCACGGATCGCTCGGGCTACCCAGTATAAAGACTCTTTCCTGCGGTTGTTAGAAGCCATCCCTCGTCGCTAGCCAGTATGAAGGTGCATCACAATGTAAAAGAAAATAAAGCGTAGTTTTTTTATCCTTGCATGAGTGTTTTCCGACATTCCTGAGTGCTTACACGCTAACCGCGCGGTGAACCACTTCTGCGCTAGCCGACGCTCCCTTCGTCTCGCAGCCTTACTTTAGCGCGAGCAACGAGCGATCTGTTGAAAGCCCAGTGCAAAAATCAGGCGCACACCAATCTGTGCTCGGAAATGGGAGTGCAAGCACGTAGCGAGCCGCACCAGTTCAATCCAGAGGAAAGAGAAAGAGCAACAAGCGATCTGTTCAAAGCCCAGTGCGAAAACCAAGCGCACACCAATCTGTGCTCGGAAATGCTCGCGCAAGCACGTAGCGAGCCGCGCCAATCCAATCCAGAGGAAGAGGAGGGCGAGCGTGCCCTTGTGGTATAACGCGAAACGATTAAACTACAAATTAGTCTAATACACATTCAGTGTACAACTTGTAAACTTTAAAACACCTATACACTACGGTAATGTGACTAATATCATTGTACTAAATGCATTTATTTGATAACGTGCTTGTGCCTCTAATCCACTCGGTGGAACGACAAACAAGTGAAAGAATGCACGACCATGCACTGACCGTATGATCACGTGAGCCCCAGTTTGTCGCCCGCCCATATGGCAACGCCCAAGGGGTGATGACCACCCAGAGTGAATCTAGATAAACCAATGAAACTGGAGGCGTGCCGACGGACAAACTTTGTCTTGTTACCATTAGTTCTTTCATCTTGGGGCGTCGCCAGAACTCGTGAAGATCCCGAGTTTCGCCAAACTCGGGGCATCCTGCATAGCACCCCTGGTCTTACAATTTATGATCTTACATTTAATACAGAAGCCCGATATTAAAACCATTGCGGCATGGACGCATACATCGACAAGTGGCATAGAACACACTTCTGAATTTTTCGCGGGCAAGGGAGCGCAAGGGAGCAAGCCCTGCGCATGCTCCGGAGTGGAACATGGAGTCCGCTATCCCGAGTCCCAACAGTTTGTTGGGACTCGGGATAGCGTTTGGGCCGGTGATCCTTCAGCCATAGGGATGAGTACGTCCGGAAGTAAGAGCGAGAGAAAAAGGGTTTATTCTAGATATTTGCAGTGGCTCCAGATATGGAAGCCCACTCCATGGGGAACACTTTGAAAGTCTCAGCTCACTACATGTCTGAACACGTATCAGAACATGTCCGGACACACCACAACACTCAAGGTGTCTCTTTATAAAGCAGTCGTCTTCCCTAGTTGACCTGACTAGGGAATATGATGACCTTGGTGCGGCCAATCGGAGGGGTAGAATTGTTCACAAAGCACCGCCTATAATGTTGCACCCTCGCCCTCGCATTTGCCGCAACTGCGTGGCCATCTGAGAAATCGAGATCGTCGCCGTTCCCACGGTAGTACTTCCACGAAGTTGGCCCCTCGCATCAATCAGTCGCATCTTCGTGACGGTCAGCTTGTCTTGGTCGGTTTTGGACACTGTCGCCGTCTGTACGGCGCTGAAGAAAGGAGCTGCCTCGGGGGCAACACCTAAAGGATGCGCACTGCCCATTTGGGGCGCTTGTCTGCCCGTCACTGTTGGTGTCGGGCACTGTCGCCGTCTGGGCGACGCTGATGAAAGGGGCTTTCTATATGGAAACAACCAAAGAATGCGCCCTGCCTATTCGGGACGCAACATTGGCCACAGACGCGGGAAAGAAACTCGAGCAGTGAGTGACTCATCCAACACCATCAGAATTGGAGGATGCTTAAGCATCACATTTAAGAGTGGAACGCGATAGCATTCAAAGATCCCTGGCCTCTTATCAGGCTTCTTTCTCGTACGTTCAAATTAGCATCGGATTTTACAATTTTTCTGACGGTTTTTACTTTGAGAAATTCAATTCTTGGTCACTAACCCGTTGCGTCACGCGGAGTGCCTGTGTGGTAGGGGTGGTGCGCGATGAATTTTTCCACTGCGGATGCCTTAACGCCGATGCTAACGCCGAAGCCGACGCCGACGCCTGATTTTCTGCGACACGGGGCCCTTAACACTGCCGCGTTAAATTTCGAAGGCTCTAAAATGTGTAGCGGCGCGACTATCGCCTCCAAAGCCGGTGAAGACAGCTCACCTGCATGTAGCGCGAGAAAAAACTTGGAGGACGCTTAATCTTCGTCTTTAAGTGCGGAACGCGATAGCGTTATCGGGACCCGTTCGCATCGCATTTTTCTTTGAGTCGGTTTCACTGCAACACTAGACGTGGAAAGCCAGCTTACCGTCCAAACTTACACCAATCTCCTTAAAGTCGGCTGCACTTTTAAACAGAAATGCATTGCTGGAAAGACGTTTTTTCAGGGGCAATATAAGTCCTGTGACAATAAAATGTGAAGGCCCTATGAGCTTTTTCCTATTACTTTATTAATTGTTTGCCCCGACGCGCGTGTGTCCAAAACGTATTAGGCAGGCCAAGTCCCAATTTGACCTGCCGAGGATGCGAGCACCATCTGGATAAGATTTTCGCAAGTAGCATACCCGCGCACGCCGATGTTAGCATGGTAGAAACAAGGAGGTTTTTTTTAACCTCCTTGTGTAGAAATGCTGGCAAAAGGGGTTTATGTTTTGAGTTTCCTCGTGACAGAGTTATGTTTTCTCGTACATTCAAATAGTCCGACGCCACCATGTCTGTAGGTTGTGGTTAAGTCGTACTTTACCATTTTTCTGGCGGATTTCACTGTGAGAAATGCAATTTTTGTGCACTAACACCTTGCTCCACGCGGAGAGCCTGCGCGGTCGGGGTGGTTCGAAAACATTTCCTCCTGCACTAACACCTTGCGCCAGGCGGAGGGCCTGCGCGGTTGGTGTGGTTCGGGATGATTTTCTCCGCCACGGATGCCGATGCCGGATGTTCTATGACACGTTAAATAAACACGCTGGCGCTCTCGACCTGAGCAGCCGCGGTTTTTGCCGCTCCGGTGATTTCGCGTCATCATGGATGGCTGGCCTAAGTAAACCGTTCAAATCTTCCTACACCTTCAAATGTTCCCCAAAATAATTTGGGAAAGATTTTTTGCAGGCATAGAAATTACGGTATTTTTTATACAAAATCGGAGAGGATCGAGCGTGTGGCTGGGACAGCATAGAATCAACGAACTGCTTTTATACCACCACTCGCGTGTCAGCTCTGCCATTCAAATCAACGGGACACTCGTTTTTAGGATGCACTTGAACATGTCTACGCAATGTACAAGTTACGCGATAGTCATTCAAGGGAACAGAAGATTTCCCAAACGGGCAAGATGAGATTTTTGGTTAATGTTACGAGCACAACAGAAACGGTACACAAAGAGGAGATGGAGACACCACAAACGCTGAATTGCAAGTGAAATTTACTAAACGCAAGGGTACACAAGCAAGAACCACAAAACACAGCATTTTTACCGCACAAGCGTGGCACTCACCCTCTGACTGAGATATTGCGTTTCTTTTTCTTTTTGCCCTGCCAACAGAACCGCTGCTATTGCAGTTTCTCCGCAATCTTTCGCGGTTCCCTTTTCCGCGGGAAATATATAGAGAAAATATTAGGCTGAGTGTACTTACCAACGACCATTAAACTCGACATTCGATCTTCAGTGGTTGAACTAAACTAAGCATTTAAAGCAGTACCCTGTGTTCCCCTCGCAGCCACTGCGAGGGGAACACAGGATTCTTTCTTTCAGTCTGTATTGTGTCCTCAGAAATAGTCTAATATCTTAGCGAATATATTCATATTTCAATTACTGTACTCCCCTGGCACTGCAGCGATTTTACATGTGCGGGAACTACAGAAAGAGGCAAGCGCATTTCTTTCTAACGAATGTCAGTGATTTTTTTTTCTAACGGACTGATTTTTTCTAGCTAGGAGTCTTTCCCCTTCTAGTTTACATTCGGACATTCACTGAGTAAAGTATTTCCCGTTCACATGCAGCATGGTGCCGTACGCTGCACTGCGCATACATAAGAAATACAAACCTAACTCTCACAAGTAATCAGAGTCTTGCTTCCAAGGAAAACTTTGGCTGCGATGCTTTCTTGCATATTCGTAAAACTCTTGTAGATGTAAGCATATCTGTGAAACATGAAAGTTCTCTCGGGTAAACATTGTCTTTTTGCAACCTGAGTCCTGGCAGCGCAAATAGAAATGACATAAAGACACGAATCACGTAGGCGGGTGATTGGTCTTGACTATTTTATTTTGGAATCGGCAAATCAACACTTATACAATCAGACATGTCATAAAAAAAACAAAGTGTAGCGAAGAAGACTGGCGTGCCCTATGGACGCACTATCATCATCGGCCCGCCGACGAAGATCTGCTCGCGCTCTCGGTGTCTGACGCTCGACGTTGTCGCTGTTGTTGTTGACCTGCGCCACCACCACTCAGGTCAACAACAACAACAACGACTGAGATGGTTGGGTTTCTTAGTTGTCAATAAGCCGCATTAAATATTTGGCGGAGGCTCAATGGCTCAATTCGATTTTGCGTTGACTACCGCCGCCTTAATAAGATAACACGCGAAGACGTCTACCCTTTACCGCGCATCGACGATGCTTCGGATTGTTTGGAAGTCGCGGAGTATTTTTCATCACTCGATTTGCGCTCAGGCTATTGGCAAGTGCCTATGCATCCTGCCCATCGCCGGAAGACAGCCTTCCTGACCCCAGATGGCCTATATGAATTTAACGTTATGCCGTTCGGGCTTTGCAATTCCCCTGCTACATTCGAACGTATGATGGACAATCTGCTTTGTGGGCTAAAATGGAAGACATGCCTATGTTACCTTGAGGTTGTCGTCGTCTTTTCTCGAGATTTTCCCACAAATCTCTACTGTCTCGAACAAGTCCTGCAGTGCATCACCGAGGCAGACCTCCAACTCAACTGGAAGAAATGTCGCTTTGGAGCAAAGCAGCTTGCTATACTCGGACACATTGTATCGAAAGATGGCATACTACCTGATCCTTCCGAACTTTGCGCCGTCGCCGAATTCCCGAAACCCACGTCCCAGAAAGAACTTTATTTATTTATTTATTTATTTATTTATTTATCGTACCTTACAGGTCCATTAAAGGACATTGAGTAAGGGGGGTTACAATCAGAAAATACAATGAATGGAAAAAGCAGTAAAACAAATAACATAAGTACATATCAGGTGTGAAAGCAATGAACAAACGAATACAAGTAGAACTAAAATAAAATCCTGCCAAGACACTTATAAAGAAATCCCGCAGTGCGAGAGTAATAGAAACACTAACAGTGCAACAGTGACACATCATTATACAGTAATTAGTCATACAGAGCGTGTAATTTTTCACGAAAAGCATCCCGGTTAGATAACATAGCGATATCATCGGGAAGGCTATTCCACAAGGTGATGGCACGTGGAAAAGCAGATGAATTAAACGCTTTAGTTTTGCCAAAAACGCGCTTGAAGCTAAATTTGTTATGAAGGCGGCTTGACGTGCGTTCAGGTGTGTGAAGTGGCAGAAAGTGTGACGTATCATTGTGAACATACCGATGGAACAGACATAACAAGGAGATAGTTCGGCGTATATCCAGTTCTTGGAGTGAGATATCTAGCTTTAATTGGGTTACGCTGGTATGACGGGCATAATTACGAGAAATAAACCAGTGCAGCCCTGTTCTGAATACCTTCCAACATACTAATTAGATAACCTTGATGAGGAGACCATACAGACGAAGCAAATTCTAGTTGCGGACGAACAAACGAAAGGTAAGCTAATTTGCGCACATTGGGAGGCGAGTTGCGTAGATTCCTACGAAGGTATCCTAGTGTTTTGGATGCTTTAGAACAGATAGCAGATATATGCGTGCTCCATGAGAGATCCGGTGTTAGATGAACACCGAGGTATTTATATGATGAAGCTTTGGTAACCACGCTACCATTTATGGAGTAAGAAAAGTCGGAGTTAATGCGCTTACGACTAAAGGAGAGCACCTTGCATTTAGATGAGTTCATAGACATCTGCCAGGTGTCGCACCAGTTGCAAATTAGTTCAAGGTCATTTTGAAGGGAAAGGTGATCATCAAAATTGTTAATAGTACGGTAAATGATGCAGTCGTCAGCGAATAGCCTAACAGATGAAGATAAACCGCAGGGTAAGTCATTTATGTCTATTAAAAACAATAAAGGTCCGAGAACACTTCCCTGTGGTACACCGGATGTTACGTCGCAAATGTTTGAAGAAAAATTATTTACTACGCTAAACTGCTGACGAAAAGATAGAAAGTTACGCAGCCGCGACATTGTTAAACAGTCTAAACGTAGTGCGGACAATTTCGAAAATAGGCGACAATGAGCAACCTTGTCGAAAGCTTTGGAAAAGTCTAAGAAAACGCAATCAGTCTGTTTGTTACAGTTCATGTTAAAATGAAGATCCGTTGTGAGTTCAAATAACTGTGAATCGCATGAGTAACCCTTCCTAAAACCGTGTTGCTTAGAGAAAAAAGAGTGGTTAGACTCAAGGTGTTCATAAATATGTGACGCTATAATATGCTCAAGCAGCTTGCAGCAAATACAGGTTAGTGATATTGGTCTATAGTTTCCCGGTGTGTGCTTGTCGCCAGTTTTGAATATCGGCACAACCTTAGCCACCTTCCAGTCATTAGGCAACTGTCCAGATGATAATGATTGCCTGAAAATGTCACATAGAATTTGAATGGAAATAGCAGAGGTATTTTTTAATATCTTTGAATTAATACAGTCAATGCCTGATGAAGTAGAAATCTTAAGTCGATCAATTAAATTAGGCAATGCCCTTCTGAGTGATCTCGATTGGTGTCATGAATGCAGAGATTTGATCAGGTACAAGAGGTACATTAGAAGAATCCTCGGTGGTAAACACAGAGGAAAAAAACTCATTGAATACGGTTGGACATTGTTCTTCGGGAACGGGAGTGTCTCCTTCGTGTAAAGTGATGTTACTGGTAGAGTTACCAGGTACAATGGCTGCCCAGAACTTTTTCGGGTTATTTTTGATAATAGAGGGCAAATCCTGAGAAAAATATTTATTCTTTGCAGTGCATAAGGCTTTACAGTAGGTGCGCAAGCAATCCGTGTACGCATTCCAAGACAGGGCATCTTTATTGCACTTAGCCTTATTGTACAAACGCTTCTTTTTGTTTCTTAGTGTTCGGAGCTGCTTACTGAACCATGGGTTTCTGCTGTCGTTTTTTATGACAACTAAAGGAACGAAATTCGCGACGAGTTCTAAAATTTTACGTTTGAAAAGAGCCCAGTTATCGTCAACAGTCCGTGAATTAAAGGATGGTCGAAATATAAGATTAAAGAAATTCTCAAGTTCCTTATTTATGCTGGTGTAGTCAGCTTTATTATAGTCGCGAATGGTTTTAATAGTGTTACAGCTAAAAGGTGAGGGAACAGCAATTTTGAATTGCAGTAGCCTGTGATCACTAAAACCATCAATACACGTTACCGGTCCTGTAGTCTCAGGTGCATTTGTTAGTACTAAGTCTAGGAGATTAGTTCCACGGGTAGGCTGGTCAACGACTTGCGATAAATGATAGTCCAGTGTTAAGTTTATAAAGTCGGTGGAAACACGGCAGGAAGATGATAAAGCCGACCAATCAACTAACGGATAATTGAAATCACCCAGAAGGTAAACAATATCTGCCTTAGAAAGTTCAATAGCGCAAGCTATATTATCATGCAGGTCTTGAACAAATGAGGAAGAGGCATCAGGTGGCCGATAGCATGCTCCTAACAGCAGTCGAACAGAGGAAACAACACATGTGACCCAAACAATCTCAATGTCAGCGCAAGCATTGATTGAAAAGGAAGGTAACGCACTTTTGACCGCTAATAGGACACCGCCCCCTCTTTTCCCTACTCGGTCACACCGGTAAATATTATAACCACAGTTATCTGAGAGTAGTTCTGCGTTTGCGACATCTGAATAAAGCCATGTTTCCGTTAATATCAAAATGTCAGGTCTACTATCATCTAGGTACGCGCACAAGTAATCACGTTTCGGCAACAAACTTCGAATGTTAGTGTACGATACAGATAACGATGGCGCAGAGCACGCTGGTCGTGTTTTCGCTGTTGCATGCGGGATTCTTTTCTGTAGCTATGTGGTTGATAGCACAACGCCATCAGTGACATTGTCAAACATGTAGGTTTTACTATCCATGCGCATTTTATCCAGTGATAACTTGAAAGGTTTTTTGTTAGTCCTAGCAAATTCAATTAGTTTTCGCCTAGCCTGCCGCGTGGCGGGTGAGAAGTCTTCCCGTATCGAGAACGTGGTTCCCTTCAGTTTGTGTGCAGCGGACAGAATACCTTGCTTGTCTTTGAATGAACTGTACTTTGCAATAAGTGGTCGGCATTTTTCGCTGTGAAATCGGCCCGAATCTGTGTACGCGTTCAAACTGAGAGCTCACTGCCGTCACGCCGAGATGCTCAGAACAGAAACTAATTACTTTCTGCTCCGATGTGGCCCAATCTTCACCTGGGCTATCGCTTATGCCAAAAAAGAGCAAGTTGTTCCGTCGGAGACGGTTTTCCGTATCGTCGCATCTAAGCGTAACTGAGCGCAGGCGGTCACATATTTCACGCAACTGAGTGCTGGGCGCAGCACATCCGACGGGATTGATGGAAGCGACAGTTGCCTCAAGCGTTTCGACTCTTCCAGAAAGTAGACTAAGCTTGCTTTCCGTTGCCTCTTGTTTTTCTTTAACACACTTAAGTTCGTTAAGTATGGCGGCCTGTCCAACTTCAAGTCTGCGCATTGTTTCTAAAACAGACTCAAGTGTAGACGTAATCGTGTCATGTTCGGGCCCGGGATTTTCTTCCACATCACCGGAAAGAAGTAGAGACAGGCGTATTAAAGAGCGGCAGGCACTAGACAAACACCTCAGTTTTTCACACCTCAGCTGCGTCATGGGGCACACCGCAGCTTTCACACCACACCTCAGCTTTATCGGGCTCTGCTCCTACTTTCATCGTTTTATCCGGAATTTCGCTTCTATCATTGTTCCGTTGACTCACCTGCTTCGCGGCGACACACGACTTGGTCCTCAGATTGCGACGATGCTTTTGAAACTATGCGGCGTTTGCTCACTTCGCCTCCCGTACTGCGCCATTTCGACCAAACGGCCCCCACCGAAGTCCACACCAGCGGCGTAGGACTTGGTGCCGTGCTTGCATAGCGAAAAAGTGAGAATGATGAATATGTAGTAGCCTACGTCAGCCGAACACTAACGAAAGCGGAATCCAACTACTCCTGTCACCGAAAAAGAGTACCTGGCTATCATCTGGGCGCTTGGAAAATTCGGACCCCATCTGTACGGCCGCCCCTTCGACGTCGTTACAGATCACCATGCTCTATGTTGGTTATCGACTTTAAAAGATCCGTCTGGTCGCCTTGCGCGATGGGCTCTACGGTTACAGGACTTCGACATACGCGTCATTTACCGGTCTGGCCGTAAACACACCGACGCGGATGCCCTCTCTCGGTCGCCTACATCAAGTGGCATGACTTGCATTTCAGTCACCGAATCGGCGTTTTCGTCGTCTGTGCACGTCAACATGGCTGTGTACCAACGCAAAGATCCCTGGATTGCGGCACTTCTGGATTGCATTTCTGACACTTCAACAACACGCCCTTCACGCGCTATCCGCCGTCAAGCTTCTCATTTTGAGTTGCAGGATGGTGTTCTCTATCGTCGAAATTACGCTTCCGACGGTCGCAAATGGTTGCTGGTCGTTCCCCGCCATCTGGGCACAGATGTATGCTCCGCTCTCCATTCAGACCCGCAATGCGCCCATGCCGGCCTCTTCAAGACTTACGCCAGGCTTCGCTCCCGCTTTTATTGGCGTACGTGGCATGTATAATTTTGTGCGAAAGTACATTCGCTCGTGCACAGCGTGCCAACGACGCAAGCTTCCTGCTCCTCGTCCTTCTGGTCCTTTGCAGCCCATTCCTTGTCCGTCCCGACCATTCGACCACGTCGGCATCGATCTCTACGGCCCTCTTCCCTGCACATCAGCCGGTAATCGGTGGATTATTGTCGCTGTCGACCACCTCACCCGCTCTGCAGAATCTGCGGCACTGCAAACAGTGACAGCCCGCGACATTGCGACCTTCCACCTGCATCACTTCATTCTGCGTCATGGGGCACCGCGGGAACTTCTGAGTGACAGAGGGCGTGAGTTTCTTTCCGAAGTTGTTAACGCCCTTCTGACCGCGTGCCATACCGTCTATTGCACCACTGCAGCTTATCATCCGCAAACGAACGGGATAACAGAGCGGTTCAATCGCACTTTGGGCGACATGCTATACATGTACATATCATCGAATCATACCAACTGGGACCTCGTTTTGCCATATGTTACGTACGCCTATAACACCGCTTCACAGGCCACAACATGATTTTCGCCATTCTTTCTCGTATATGGCCGTCAACCTACCTGTACGCTCGACACCATTCTCCCCTACCGGCCTGACCAATCAGAGGGCACGCCCCTGTCTGAAGCCTCCAAGTATGCCGAGGAATGCCGTCAGCTGGCCCGTTAGTTCACGGTGGAAGACCAGAGTCTTCAAAAATTCCGTCGCGATGATGACCGTCATCCCTGCACCTACTAGCCGGACTCACTAGTCTGACTGTGGATACCTTCAAGCACCCCTCGTCTATCCTCTAAACTCCTCGCTCAATAGCACGGTCCCTACCGCGTTGTACAACAGAAGACGCCAGTCAACTACGTCGTCGATCCGCTAACGCCATCTGCTGACTTGAGGCGTCGTGGACGCGAGACAGTGCACGTCCAGAGAGTTAAACCCTATTACGACCCCCTTGTCCTCTCCTCTCCTTGGGCCGCCAGGATGGCACCTTCTTCTCCAGGGGGCAGTTGTAGCGAAGAAGACTAGCGCCCTATGGACACACTATCATCATTGGCCCACCGACGAAGATGGGCTCGCGCTCTCGGTGTGTGACACTCGACTGAGACAGTTGCGTTTCGTAGTTGTCAATAAACCGCATTACAAAAGAAACAAAAGAACACTTCAAAACTCATCATTCAGAAATAGCATTTTCTTAGCGCTAATATTTGTCCTACGGGAGCTCGCACAACGATCTCCAGCTGTTTACAATAAATATGACCTGGTGCGTGGAATCTGGAAATGAATAATGGTGCCAGCGCTAACGTTCCCAAATGCCAATCTGTGCTTAAAATCGAATATCTTGTCGGGGCTGGAAGTTAATCAAATATTGGTAGGCCGGTTGGCTATGGCAGCCCACGGCAAAACCACAAATGAGGCAGTGCAGCGTGACATCGGTTGGACCTCGTTTGACGTCCGAGAAGCGCAGAGCAAAATTAGCGTTGCAGAAAGACTCAGGAACATGCATCAAGATAAAGTGGCGGCTGAAGGGCGCAAGCATCTGTACCTGAAAAGCGTGCACAAAGAATGGAAGAAGAGGTCAAGAAAAACAGACAGTGAATCAGAAAGAAAGCGAGAGAAACAGAAACACTGAATTGGACGCAACTAATTGAAACAACAAAGTGCATGGAGATTTACAAGAATGAGAAGAAAGAAATTAGAAGGTAAAATCTTTACCATATCACAAAAGGCCGTGACTTGCCATTTGAGGCTTTACCTCGTTGCCTATGCCCAAAAACACACCGGAGCAAATATTCGCAACGAGATAAGGCATGTGTCTGCTGCAGCAGAAATTACAGAGACCGCTCAGCACATCCAAACAGAATTCGAAGGGATTCACCTAGACAGAAGGTAACGTACAACTTCCAGAAGCGTTTAGATTTAAAGTGCACGTAAGTATCAAGCCATCACCAGTTGAAATAAGCAACACACGATTAGAGTGTTGGCGGGAAAAAAAGCAGGAAAGAGATTGATACGACCGGATCCGTTACAACCATAGGTAGCGGTACAAGGTATACATATATAGAAGTTTTGGTGAAGAAAAAGAAAAAGGACTGAAGAACTGGATGAAAAAATGCTGGAATGAAAATCATGTATAGCATACCTAAATAACTCAATCAGGCTAGTTGACTATTTTTCACCACCCCGTTTCAAAGGGTATGCCAAAAAATCATCATCATCATCACCAGATTCCCTTCAGCTGTCGTTTGTTGTTTTTGTTTTTGCATGTCTTAAGAAGTTAGTGATAGAAAAGTGCAGTTTGCACCGACATCGGTTGTAGATTGGTTGGCCTGTCAATATACGCTGCACAAACTCAGTTTTAAAGAACAATGTACCATCTAGCCCGTTAACGAGATCTTTTATTGCGATAGCAATTATATGGACACTACAAGCGCATTCCTGCCGTCGTCGCCGTGAGGTTCCGTATAAAGTCCAACGGCGATAAACTCGTCGCCGCGTGCCGTATGCTGTATGTGTGAGTGAAAGCGCGCGAGGGATGCACGCTTTCACGGAGAGCGGACGCACGGCGGAGAGCAAACACGACGTATCCGGTCGGGCGAAAGGCCGTGGGAGATGGGTGGGAGGGAGGGAAGGCGACGTTTAGCTGCGCCACTAAATGCGTATCTTGAGACCGGGCGTAAGGGGAACTGGCGACTCAATCTCCCACGCGAAAGGAGGAAAGCGGGAAGGCAGCGTGGGAGGGACGGTGCGCGGCTTCTACTCTGCCAGGAACTTTGTACTTTGCGCGGCTGAGGGCTGTCGCGCGCACCGTATCTTGAAAGCGATCTCCACACAGATCTGACCTTTGTATGCCCTCTGCTTTCGCCGCTCAGTTTCCGTTGAAGCCATAGACCACACAAACCTTCAGTCACTGAAGGTCACTGCTCCAGGCGCGCGTGCTCACGCCAGCGTATTGACAGTGCTTGTCTGCGGTCATCGAATGGGATATCTATTCATGTTTGCTTGAGCGCGCTGACACCATGCTTGTTAATTCACTTAGTAAGCCAATGTGTCCAAGTTTATGCAGCCCATAAAACTACTGTCCTTACTCCGTATACTCTACTAGTAAATTTGCTACCACGATTGATGCTTCGCCTTTCGGGCGAAACTGCGACTTTTTTAAAGACCGTCTACTTAACATTTCTCACTCAACATATTTCTGTATAGTAAAGGTACGCGCTGTACTACTGACCTGACCTGTACGCTGACCTGTACGCTGTACGCTGACCTGTCACTGTCACCTCAAGCAATCACTGCACAGCACAGTAGCACTTGTAGCACTAAACTTGAGTTCACGGTACAGCCGCTTGTACAATTCTGTAGCTTTTAAAAACTGCAACAGAGCCCTCGTCTTCTACTTTCCCTCTCTACTTTCCTCTCACTTTACCTCCTTCTCCCCTCTCTACCCAGCGTAGGGTTGCAAACCGGACCTTCCCCTATGGTTAACCTCCCTATCTCTCCCCTTTCTTCTGTCTGTCTCTCTCTCTACACGCCATACTGCAACCAACCGAGTTCATGGTCGGAGGAGAGATGGCGTAGAACTGGGTAGTTTGCTTAAACTCCAAGTTAACGAGCTGAACAAATGTCTTTTATTATTGTCCAAGGAAAACCTCTATTCACTCTGGGTTCCCAAAGAACTAGGTCACTCGATCCTCAGCGCCACTTTCCACCTAGTCCTGCTATGAATAATTCAAATATGAGCGGTAGGACGCCACCATATTTTCACAATGCACCTACCTATAAAATAAGTTATAGCTGCTTCGGAGACACCTAAAGGCACTGTCTAGAGCGCGACGTGACTGTGCTCATTTAGATTTATAACCTGTCATGGCAGCCCACGGGCACCCGTTGAGATTAAGTTTTAATTAGTTTCGTGACGCCCCCATGGCTGTCCAAGACGCCGTAAAAAAAATATAGATTCGCGAAGGCAAAATATTGTTCAATCAGAAGCGTTGGAGTGTAGTAGGAAGAGACTAGGCGCATTTGTAATATACGTTCACGCAGGCGTTCAACGTAGTACAGGTTTTAAACGGCTAAAGTCGGTATTTATAAAACACAGTAAGGAATCTGATGAGGCTGGTGCAACTTCTGCAAATGATATTCGCAACTTTCACGAACTATGGGTGGTGCCACAGGTAATTAAATATGATTGCTCATGTGCTGATCGGTACGGCCAGTATTTTGAGTATTCAACATCTCGGTCGATGTCTCTCGGGCTGGTCAGCTCTGAAATTGGTCGGCATAGTGCTTTTGGCATTGCGCAGCTAAGCCCTAGGACACGGGATAAAATCCGGGCCACGGTGGCCGCATTTAAATGGAGAAATGATGCAAAAACGTCCTTGTACCGTGCCTTTTGTACTCGCTGAAAAACCCCAGGTGATCAAAATTAATTCCGAACGCCGTACTACGGTGTGCCTCATAATCATAGCGGGGTTTTGTCACGTAAAAACCCGAATTAAATTGTAATTTTATATGTGCTCGTTACTCACGAACCCACTTACACTTTATGGATTATATGCCACATCGGTGGAACAGAGTCGCGAATGCGCTGCCTTGTTGGCCATGCGGACCTCAATTCAGGCCACATTATATGCTGTGGCGTGGAAACGTGCACTGCGTTCTCGTGCGTGGTTCAAGCATTGCGCGTTCCGGCCTCTCATGTGCGGTAGCAGCCGCATGAACTCTAATTCGAGTTCCGGGACTAAAAAAAGAAAAAAAAAAACATTGATAGTACGTCTATTTGCATAGCTTCTTGTTTTTATTTAGGGTTGAACAGCGGTGGCAGCGACAATATTTGCTACGTTATACGCACGTGGGTTTGTCTACAGCGCTTTCTGCAAGTTCAGTGGCAAAAAAAGAAAAAAAAAGCATGGAAAGAAACATGCTAATACCAGCACCAAAATATTGTTTTGTTGTGTCGTGAAGTTTATGTCCCCTCGACCAGGCGGCGCTAAGCTAAGAGCTGCCTGGTTACTCATGTGCCGATGTCACATGTATAAGCTTGCAAGGTACTTAAGCGCTGCATGAATTAAAGGGAGAGAGTTCCGTTTCGACCATTGCCCCATCGTGTTGCTTCACTCGTCGCTGCATTGGCGGCGGTGCCACAGTTCAGCTGGCCGAGCATGCCTGCTCGCCGGCAACGTCACTAGCTCAGAAACACAGCATTCTGCCATGAGGATGACAGCCTTCCTTTTCACCTACCTCCAGCTATCGACGCAGTCTGACACGACCAATTGATTCTGACACGACAACTTGCTCTTTATACCTTCGCTTTTGCCCTATTGCATAGAGAACAAATAACTTAGTCGAACTTTTCCACTTCAGCCATGCCAGCGTATGCAGCAGCTGCTATGCCAGGCCCTTTTCTCCATACACCTTGTCCTCCGCCAATAATTCGGAACCTGTGGAAGTCAATTTTTCTTATGCATCCGGAGGCAGTCGACGGAGGATAATTTTCGCTGAAGCGGCCTAGGGCACTTATTCTGTGGGCGATCAGCATTGAGAGTACGCGATCGGCACTATATTTCACACACGAGCAAGTGACGAATTGCTTGACAAATAGAGTGACGCTGCCTTGTACTGGCGAGCACGAGGCAGTACTAACGCTTCTGAGCAAGCTGTTAAATGCGAAGCATTTCTTGGCGAACATTTGCTACTTCGACAGTTTCTCTCCATCTATCTATAATCTATCTATCTATCTATCTATCTATCTATCTATCTATCTATCTATCTATCTATCTATCTATCTATCTATCTATCTATCTATCTATCTATCCGCCTACGACTATGTGCTCTCATGGTCGTTTCGTTAACTTGGTATGTACCAAATTTGGCATAATATGACAGGAGTTTGTGACGAACATAAATGGTATGTCATGACATGAATGTCATGACGTGCGTGTCATGTAGGTCATGAAACAACCACCTACGTCTTGGTGCTCTTATGGTCGTTTCGTTAACTTGGTAGGTACCAAAATTGGTATAGTATAACAGGAGTGTATGACGAACATAATGATAGGTCATGACATAAATCTTATGACATGCGTCTAGGTCATGACAATGACCCAGCGAAAAATATTAACTCTCAAAAACCACTGAAATGGGTTCGGACGTGGGTACTAAGTGAAGGAAACACTACAGTATACTGGTAGAATTCATAGTCATGAGCATGACTCAGCAGAAATGACAATGACTCTCAGTGAAGGAAACACTAAAGGATGCTGGTAGAAGTCATAGTCATGAGCATAACTAAGGTTTTCGCCCTAAGGTTTCTTAGGTGTAGCTAAAGGGACTCCTGAGTACTCATGACATGAATGTCATGGCATGCGTGTCATGTAGGTCATGAAAGAGCCGCCTACGTCTTGGTGCTCTCATGGTTGTTTCGTTAACAAGGTAGGCTTCCCCGCACCCTGCTTCGCATAACATCGATTCCCACAAGGCGTGGGATCTGCCGGCTTTTTTTATACTATAATAAATCCAGTCATCGAACGAGCTAGTTTCCGGCAACGCAGATAGCTCCCAGGTGAATCCACGTCGCAATACATTGCGAACCTTCGGCAGTTGGCGTCAGCGTGCGATTTTGAAGCAATTGACAAGGAAATTCACCAACAATTTCTTCAGGGTATACTTCGATTGTGAAACTGTGCAAGCGAGTGCTCCACGAAGGGACTGGACCTTTGTTGCACATAGCGGAAACATTTTTGCAAGGCAGGGAACGGATGAAACTCATATGAAGGCTTTTCAAGGCCCAGGCAAAGTCTATCACTTCATAAGTACTCAAATGACAGACACAGAGGAGGGCATGATGAGGCATTCAAATTCGCGTCCGCCAAGCGGAAACGAAGAAGTCAACGTTGCGGAACCAGAGACCACGGTGTAGGCAGTGCAGAGCGGCACGTCGGTGCGAACCCACCTATAGAGCGGGGCAGGCAATTTAACGTTCACACGCCAGAACTGTATGCAAATAGCCAAGAAGATTTTTCCGCGATAACATTTAGGGCACCGTGTCGCAGAAAATTCGGCGTCGGCAAGTAGCAGATGATCGCGGGTGGCGGAAAAAATCATCCAACCACACTGACCGCGCAGGCCCTCCACGTGGTGCAAGGTTTTGGTGAACAAAAATTGAATTTTTCACAATGAAATCCGCCAGAAAAATGATAAAGTACGACTTTACCATTCGGCGTCGGATTCGCCGTGGGATTCTTTACCAATCGGTGTCAGATATAATTTGAATGTACGAGAAAACCTAATTCTGCTACGAGGAAACTCAAACATAAACCCCTTTTCCAGCATCTCTACCAGGCCTACGCATGTCGGGGCAATAGCAAACAATAATAAAATAATAAAAAAGGTGACAGGGCCTTCACATTTTAAAATAAGACCATTTATATTGCACTTGGAAAAATGTCTTTCCAGCAATGCATTTCAGTGTAAATGTGAAGTCGACTTTAAGGGGGTCGTTGTAAGCTTGGTCTTTGTAATCTGGCTTTCTCGCGTTCAGTGTTGCAGTGAATGAAGCCTATTTGCAGTATGTGAACTATGAGATGCGAACGGGTCCCGATAGCGCTATCACGTTCTACTCCTAAAGGCGAAGCTTAGGTGTCCTCCAATTTTGCTCCAACTGTGGCTCGCAGTCACCGTGCGACCTTCACAAACTGCCCCGCCAAAGGGAAAATTTTCCCCAAGTGCCCAAAGCGAGAGCACTTCACAGCTGTTTGCCACCCGCAGCAGAATATTCGCATCACAGGGTATCCGGTAAGTTATCGAGGTCCCACGCTGAAGTACCAGTAAAGCAGCGTGTTCCTTGGAATCGAGTCTCAAAACAACCAACCCATATGACGTGTGTGTCGACGTTTCCATAGGAGGCGTTCGATTTAAACTCCTAGTCGACACTGGCTCAAGCATGGCGCTCCTTGACAAGGACTTATACAACAACTGTTGCGGAACGCCGGCCACTCGGTCGCGTCGCCAGAAAAGACGGAGCCGCGATACACTCAACGAAGCCTTTAATGGTGAGAGACGAACACAAAGGGTATCATGATGATGATAACGATGCGTGCACTCTTTAGCGTCAGGCACGGAGGCAGCAGACCACGTTCCATTCCTTTTGTTCATCGTCTGCTGCTAATCTCCGACATCCTCCGGGGCCTCAAATGTGGTGACATCTATTTCTAGACGATGTAGCCTTTGCACTGGCCTCTTGAAGACTTTGCCTCGCTGTAATCGGATTAAACAGGTGCGCACAAATCCGTCGGTCCCTGGGTACACCTCTTGAACCCGGGCTAGAGACCAGAATAACTTGGGCGTGTTGGGAATGTCGACTGTTACGATGTCGCCGACCTTTAAATTTCTTGAGTGATGCGTGGGTGAGCCGATGGTAGTCGCAGCAAATATTGTCACGTAGTAGTGACGATGAAGCAAACAGTCGTAAAACTGGGAATGACGAAACTGATTCTTTATTGGGCGAACCTGTGCCCACAAAAGCAAGTTACACTTGAAGCACAACGATAGCGGCGAACACAGTCGGCGATCGTCGAAATCTGATCAGCGGCGAAACGCGTAGGCTTTTATACCTGAGTCATCGAAGGTTCCAGATTAATCCCTGATGCCCGCGTGTCTTCCAGAAAGTTCTAGACAATTCGCGTCGCTCATACAATCAGATTACATGGGCGTCGGTGACCACAGACGACGGATAGAAGCATTGATAACGTCCGAGAAGCTTCCAATGCAGGCGCTTCCTGCGCCGAGCGATAACGTTTAACATTTGTCAGCCAATGTTGAAAGCGGCCACCGGTGAAAGATAAACATGTGTACGTGTCAATACCCTCCCCTTAAAAAGCATCGTCCCGATGCTACAAACAAACACGAAGCGAAAACAAAACCATGCGTAATAAACAAAATAACAAAAAACAATAACAAAGTAACAAAGTACCTAAGTTTGTCAGCGGGCGTAGAAAGGCTTAAGACGCACCACGTGGATGACTTCAGGTCGTGCCCGGCGCCGCTGTGATTGCGAAATGCCGTCTGGCACGACCTCATAGTCCAGTGCGCCAATACGTCGGGTGATCTTATATGGTCCGAAATAGCGACGTAACAGCTTCTCGCTAAGTCCTCGTCGGCGTATCGGAGTCCAGACCCAACACGGTCACCGGGCTGGTACTCGACGTAGCGTCGTCGAAGGTTGTAGTGTCGGCTGTCGGTCCTCTGCTGGTTCTTGATGCGCAGTCGGGCGAGCTGTCGACCTTCTTCGGCACGCTGCAAATAGGTGGCAACGTCGAGATTTTCTTCGTCGGTGACGTCCGGTAGCATGGCGTCAAGCGTCGTTGCCGGGTTCCTTCCGTAGACCAGGTTGAACGGCGCCATGTGCGTCGTTTCTTGCACGGCCGTGTTGTATGCGAAGGTCACGTACGGAAGGATGGCATCCCACGTCTTGTGTTCGACGTCGACGTACATTGCCAGCATGTCGGCGATGGTCTTATTTAGGCGCTCGGTGAGGCCATTCGTCTGCGGGTGGTAGGCGGTGGTCCGGCGATGGCTTGTGTGGCTGTATCGCAGGATGACTTGAGTTAGTTCTGCCGTAAAGGCAGTACCTCTGTCGGTGATGAGGACTTCTGGGGCACCGTGACGCAGGAGGATGTTCTCAACGAAGAATCGGGCTACCTCGGCAGCACTGCCTTTGGGCAAGGCTTTTGTTTCGGCGTAGCGGGTGAGGTAGTCCGTAGCTACGACGATCCATTTATTCCCCGACGTCGACGTCGGAAAAGGCCCCAGTAAGTCCATCCCAATCTGCTGGAACGGTCGGCGAGGTGGCTCGATCGGCTGTAGAAGTCCGGCTGGCCTTGTCGGCGGTGTTTTGCGTCGCTGACAGTCTCGGCATGTCCTTACGTAATGGGCGACGTCGGCAGAGAGGCGAGGCCAGTAGTATTTTTCTTGTATCCTCGCGAGCGTGCGGGAAAAACCGAGGTGTCCAGCCGTTGGGTCGTCATGGAGAGCTTGCAGAACCTCTGGACGCAATGCTGAGGGTACCACGAGGAGGTAGTTGGCTCGGAGAGGCGAGAAGTTCTTCTTTAGGAGAATGTCGTTTTGCAAGAAAAACGACGCCAATCCTCGCCTGAACACCTTCGGCACAGTGACGGTCTTGCCTTCCAGGTAATCTACAAGGTTCCTTAGTTCCGGGTCGGCTCGCTGTTGTTCGGCGAATTCGTCGGTACTGATGGGTCCCAAGAAAGTGTCGTCATCCTGGTCATCCTGTGGCGGCGGTTCGACGGGGGCGCGAGACAAGCAGTCGGCGTCAGAGTGCTTTCGCCCGGACTTGTAAACGACGGTGATGTCGAATGCTTGAAGTCTAAGACTCCATCGTGCGAGGCGACCTGAAGGATCCTTCAAGTTAGCTAGCCAACACAAGGCGTGGTGGTCGCTCACAACTTTGAAGGGCCTGCCATAGAGGTAGGGGCGAAACTTTGATGTAGCCCAGATGATGGCGAGGCACTCCTTTTCTGTTGTGGAATAATTTGATTCCGCCTTCGATAGCGACCGGCTAGCGTACTTACAACCCTTTCTAGTCCGTCAGTCCTCTGCACAAGCACGGCGCCGAGTCCTACGCTGCTTGCGTCGGTGTGGACTTCGGTATCGGCGTTTTCGTCGAAATGCGCAAGGATGGGCGGCGATTGTAGGCGTCGCTTCAGTTCTTCAAATGCTTCGATTTGCGGCGTCTCCCACTTGAACTCGACGTCGGCCTTCGTGAGGTACGTCAGTGGCTCGGCGATCCGTGAAAAATCCTTGACGAAGCGCCTGTAATAGGCGCACAGGCCAAGAAATCTACGCACTGCCTTCTTGTCGGCGGGCGGAGGAAAGTCAGTGATGGCCGCCGTTTTCTGTGGGTCAGGGCACACTCCAGACTTGTTGATGACATGGCCCAAAAACAAGAGCTCCTCGTATGCGAAGCGGCACTTTTCTGGCTTCAACGTGAGTCCGGAGGTCTTGATAGCTTGAAGAACTGTTTCAAGGCGCCGCAGGTGTTCTTCGAAGCTTGAGGCAAACACAACGACGTCGTCCAAATACACGAGGCAAGTCTGCCACTTCAAGCCTGCCAGTACTGTATCCATGACGCGTTGGAAAGTCGCAGGTGCCGAGCAAAGACCAAACGGCATGACCTTGAACTCGAACAGTCCGTCTGGTGTTATAAAGGCAGTCTTCTCCCGGTCCCTCTCGTCGACTTCGATTTGCCAGTAGCCGGTTTTGAGGTCCATCGACGAAAATACTTTGTCGTTGTACAGTCGATCCAAGGCGTCGTCAATCGTGGGAGGGGGTATACGTCCTTCTTCGTGGATCTTGTTGAGGCGACGATAATCGACGCAGAAACGTAGGGTTCCTCCTTCTTCTTCACTAACACCACGGGGACGCCCACGGACTCTTGGACGGGCTGGATGATGTCGTCGCGTAGCATTTCGTCGACTTGTTGCCTTATGGCCTCGCGTTCGCGCGCCGAAACTCGGTACGGGCTCTGACGGAGTGGGCGGACATTTCGTCGGTTATGATGCGGTGCTTGGCGACATGGGTTTTGTCGAACTTTTGACGACGACGAGAAGCAGTTGTATGATGCAGGAGCAGAGCTTTAGTTGTTCTTTCCTTATGCCTGGGAAGGT